>NW_016108047.1:206841-265894 GCF_001604975.1 Cebus imitator
TTTTTTTGTAGAGACAGGGTCTTAATATGCTGCCCAGCTGGTCTCAAAATCCTGGGCTCAAGTGACCCTTCTGCCTCAGCCTCCTAAAGTGCTGGGATTATAGGCCTGAGCCACTGTGGCCAGCCACAATATTGTTTTTTGAAACATTAATTTTATTAACTAGCATTCTGCCAAGTGGATATACTACAATTTATTTTACTAGTATTAACATTTAGTTCCTTTTTAACTATAAAATTTTATGATGTGGAGAACTTTTTTTTTTTTTTTTTGAGACAAGGTCTTGCTCTGTCATCCAGGCTGGAGTGCAGTAGTAGGATCATAGCTCACTGCAGCCTTGACCTCCTGGGCTCAAGCAATCCTCTCCCTTCAGCCTCCTGAGTTGTTGGGACTACAAGTGTGCACTACCATGCCTGGCTAAAAAAGAAAATACATTAGATGTTCTAACAGGGTCACCACTTCACTGACCCATAGGAATGATGAATACACCCCATTTCCTTGAGGTTTTGACAGGGAGGGGAGGGCTCAAGTTAGGGTTAGCTGGAGATAGAGACATGCACTGCAATGCCTGACTAATACATATATATATATATATATATATATATATATATATTTATTTATTTATTTATTTATTTTTAAAAATAGGGTCTTGGTATATATATTGTCCATGCTGGTCTTGAACTGCTGAGCTCAAGTGATCTGCTCACCTTGTCATCCCAAAGTGCTGAGATTACAGGCATGGGCCACCACACCTGGCTGGGAACATTTTTCTATTAATACCTAAGTCCTGTGCCCCATCTTAAGTTATTTACTTAGAAGCAGAATGGCTGTCAAGTGACAGGATTATTTGTAATGTTATGGATGTGTAATGCTGAACTGCTTTCTAGAAAGTGCTTTCAATAGTGGTATGTTGAGGGTGGCTGTCTTGATGCCTCTTTAATTGAGGATAATTATTTTAAATATCTTGCTGATTTAAGAGGGAAAAGTAGTTTTCCTGTTGTTTTAGTTTCACATTTTTAGACTGTAAGCTTTTTGTCATATTTGTCATAAATGTCTTTCTAGTTTATTTTCTTTTAATTTACAGAATGGAAATTGGTGATAATTGCTTCAGAGGCAAGAAAAAATGAGTTTCAGATGTTTGTGTGGTAAAAAAATTCAACATTTCTAATCTAGTCAGATATTTTGGATCTCCACCTCTGTTACTTCCATAGCTTTCATACTCATAAAGTCTTTGACATCAAGATACAAGATCAATATTCATTTAAATTTCTATCTTGAATTTTATGATTCTGATATTTTCAGTCCCCTGAGCCAGTACACTGAGCCAGTAGGGGCCGTGAGGTACTGAAATTGGGGGATAGTCCTGAGTCTTAAGGCATTTGTCCAGATTACCTAGAATACACTTAAAATAATTTATGGTACCATCAATATTGCAAAAGGCCTCTAGACTCCACAGCGGTGTGAACCTGTTTAGGAGGGACAAGAAGACATCACAGGCATGTGTTGTTTTTGTTGACAGAAAACACATCACTGCATTCTGTGGTGAATCGTTCTTCCACTGGTTGTGGGTGTTTTTATACTGTTTTTATTAATGTGCTCATTTCCCAATTTATTCATTTCAAATGAGATGGCAGAAGTTTCTGAGATTGAATCATTGTTAGAAGGCTTTAAGGTAGGTAATTACTTTCAGGAAATTATGGCTCATGAGATTTCTTACTTTGTAAAAATGTTAAATAATCAGTGGCTGTTACCATGAAATAAATACACATGTATATGTATTTGTCTTGGAACTTTCAGAATAATCTCAGGGGAGGGGAAATAATGTAGGGCCCTATGGCTTGTGGATTGGAGGCACTTGAGTGCTCTGCAACCCATGGAAGCTTGCACCCTGGGAGAGAAGGGAGCACTCTGGGACGCCAGATGGTGGAAAGTTGTGGGAATGGAAATAGGTGGGGTGGGAGAACATGGGGAGGAAGTTATTGAAAATGGTCAGAGAAATTGAATGTATACTTAAATATTACACATTTACATGCCATTTTGTGACTTGTGCTATTAAGTGAAATTAAAATAGCATACTAGAAGGCCATTATAAGTGTATCTTAAACCCAAATTGCTGTTTTCTCTTTATTGGAAGCAGAAAAGTTCTTGTTATAGGTCAAGTAGTTTATAAGAAAATGAGAGACCTGGAGTATCCTTTGCCTGAATTACTAGCAAACATATTTTCACATGATGCAAACCTGCCTAAGTACTTGATGATCTAAGAAAATGAATAATGAATTGGGACCCATTGTTATATTTGAGGTATCATATCAATCACTCAACCTTCAGAGTTTATTATTAATTCAAGAAAATCTTAAAATATGTTTGACCTCTAATGTGCAGTAGGATCACATTACTGCCCATATACTTAATATTTACGTGTTCTGGCTCAGTTCTAACCATTTACTTTACTTTTGAAGAAAAATAGGTATGAATCTCTTTGAATTTATTTCTTAAGAACATAGCAATATATGTATTTTTAAAGAATCGAAGAGTGAGCAGGAAAAAATAAATTCGTCACACTTAGACATTACTTTGAGCTTGTATTTCTTGACACCACCATTATAAATAAGGAACACATGTTCTTAGCCCTTAGATAACACTTTTAATATGTACTAGATTAGTTATTTTTATTATTTTTTTGAGGTGGAGTTTTGCTTTTGTTGCCCAGGCTGGAGTGCAATGGCGTGATCTCAGCTCACCTCCACCTTCGTCTCCGGTATTTAAGAGATTCTCCTTCCTCGGCCTCCCAAGTAACTAGGATTACAGGCATGCGCCACCATGCCCGGCTAATTTTGTATTTTTAGTAGAGACGGGGTTTCTCCATGTTGAAGCTGGTCTCGAACTCCCAACCTCAGGTGATCCGCCCACCTCAGCCTCCCAAAGTGCTGGGATTACAGGCATGAGCCACAGCACCTGGCCTAGATGTTGTTCTTTATTGTAATTTGCCTAAACTCAAACTTTCCATTCAAAAAACATCAAGTTATTAACTCCTTCATTGTGTTCTCAAGGTGCATCAGTATAGGAGGGAGCACTTAGTTTTGCATCGTCATTCATGTGTTTCTAGGTGTGACTAATTTTTCAGCCATACCCTCTCCCGACCCTTGTCTCTATGAAAGGGCTCCCTGGTTCCAACCTGCTCTTCATGGCGTACATCTTTTTTAGTTCCTCAAAGACCAAAGATAGAGATCCAAATGACCAGAATATATTCTTTTAACTGATGTCATTTTACTTTGAACTAAGAAAATTGAGCCCAACATGCTATGACTAACAACAAAGCAGAACTTTGCTTGTGTGTGTGTTAATTCATGCTCTACAGTTGAGTGCATAGTGGCTAAGAAAACCCATTGTGTCTGTGGATAAAAATATATAAAGTTATAATAAAATGCAATGCCATTTTTAAAAAACACTTAGCAAACTGGAAAGAAATGTCGTCAATAAAAGATGTGCACCAAAATCCTATAGCAAGCATCATATTTGCATTTATATTTATCATTTTATATTCACAAGATATGTCTACCAATAACCATCCTCAAGAATCATGTTTAATGGTGAACTATTATAAGAATTCCCTACAAAATCTAAAACAAGATAAGGGTACCCACTGTTACTACCTGTGGTGTGCACTTTACTAGAAGTCCTAATCAGCTTGATAAGAAAAAACAAGTCCAATAGAATTTACAGACAAACCTGAAACTAATAAGAGAGGTAAGCAAAGTCGCTTAGTAAATGCCAGCAACGACTAACCAGGAAATACTATGTAAAATAAAATCCCATTTTCAAAAGAAACAGTAAATGTAAAATATCTAGGAAAAACCCAAAAGATAGGTAAGAATCTTATGGATAAAAATTATAAAACTATATTAAAAACATAGAAAAATATATAAATAAATGAACATATGTACCAATTTCATCAGTGGATGTTCTCAGTTACAGAGATTTAATGATTTTTGTGGATTTTGGCAAACTGACTATAGCGTGGACGAATATAGGACCAAGAAGAGCCACAATGAGTTTGAAAAGGAAGGAGGAGAGCTCCCTAAGGCTGGCAAGCTTATGTGGGAGCAGGAAACTTGTATGTTGCTAGAGGAATGGTAAATGGTAGCTACATTTTTAAAAGTAAAAGTAGTCTACCTAATAGATGTAAACAAAATTCCAAGGGGCATACGGTGGGAAAAAAGTCTCCCATCTCTTGCTCCCTGAGCTCCTGTCAGCAGTTTCTGGAAGGAATCAAGCTCTAGGACTCCTTTGTGCATATTATACAGTGTTTTGAGAAATAGTAATGTCTTATACCACGATTTTAAATAAATGTAATACAGAGCTTATGTCATCTTAACACCTATAACATTGCCTCATTTCTTGTGAAAACTATATAATAATCCTCGGTACAGTTAGCAGTCATTTAACCAATCCCCTAAGATGTATGTTGAGATCATTTCTAATTGTTTCTTGCTGCCAGCAATGCAAAAATCGGTTTCCTTCTTTGTATGTGTGTTATTTCATACATGCCTAATAATTCTGTGGTTTTGTTGTCGATTTTTAAATCTGATCTATCTACAATTTATGGATGCAGTCTAAGGTAGGGCACCATCTCCTTTCCCACTTTAGATAACCAGTTTTCCCAATGTCATGCACTGATTAATCAATCTTTCCACCAATAATTTGAAATGTCACCTTTATTGTAATGAAAATTCCCATTTGTTCTTTTTTTTTTTTTTTTCATCAGTAGCATTTCAGAATTTTCTTTACACAAATTTTGTCATTGTGTTTTTTCCTGGAAATTTTATTTTTCTTACTGTAAATAATTGAGATTTGGTCTTCTTTTAAATCTTCTGTCTTTTTGGGTTCTGTATATGAATGCTGTTAACCTTAATAAATTTGTTGGTATCCAAAGAAATTATTTAATTATTTACTTCATTAAAATTACTTAAAAGCATATCAGCTGATTTTCTTGGGTTTTCTAGATACATGATTTGCAGACTCCTTATCAACTTTTGTAACTTTCAATTTATGTAGGTTTATAACCTTTGCAGAGTGTTAAGAAAAAGTGACAGCCACAGACATCTTTGAATATTCTTGATTAGGTTAAGGAAGCATTTACTCTTTCTTGTTTTGTTAGGGGCTAGGTGTTGAATTTTACTAAATGCCTTTCAACATGTATCAAAATCTTTATGATTATTTTTGACCAATTAATGGAGTAAATTGTATTTTTTAATTTCTTCATATTAAATCTTCCTTCAGTTCCTAGAATTAAACATTTGGTCATTAGTATATTATTTTGATATTTGACTATATTAATATTTATTTATATTTAATATTAGATTATATTCAAATATTTTATGTAGGACTTTTATATCAGTATTTCTATAGGTCACTGATTTTCTTTGTCAATGCTATTTTGTGGGGTTTTCTTATTACATGTTAGATTTCTTGCTTTCCTGTGATTGTGCACTCGAAGAGTTTGAGTCTCATTGGAGTTACCTGGTCATTATAAGTTTGACAGAAGTAACTTATGATTATGTCTGTAGCTGATGTTTTTCTGGGGAAGCTCTTTGCAAACTTACTCTATTTATTTCTGTGGAACTTGGCCTTTTAAAAGTTCTATTTTGTTCTGTGTTCAGGTTTTGATTATATTTTCTTATAAAATCATAGTGTTTATATTTTTGCACAGGACTGAACAAAGCAGTTGCTTCTATTTTAGTTTCCTTTTTATAGCTGTCTCCCTATAGACATTTCTTTCTTTGTATGTTTGTGCTTTGTGTTTTCATGGTTGATTAAATTAGCTGATGATACCTCTTTTATTTTTCCCTAAGAAAGAGTTCTTGGGCTAGGCATGGTAGTTCATGCCTGTAATCCTAGCACTTTGAGTGGCTGAGGTGGAAAGATCACTTGAGGCTGGGAGTTTCAGACCACCCTGGGCAATGTAGTCAGACCATGTCTCTACAAAAAATTTAAAAGTTAGCCAAGTGTGGTGGTATGTGGCTGTAGTCCCAGCTTCTCAGGAGGCTGAGGTGGGAGGGAGTGCTTGAGCATGGGAGGTCAAGGCTGCAGTGAGCCGTGATTGTACTACTGTACTCAAGCCTGGGTGGCAGAGTGAGACTTTGTCTCAAAAAAAGAGGAGGAGTTCCTGGATTCTACAGATTTTCTTTTTAACAGCATTGCTTTAGCTTTTCATTTACATCTTTTATAATTTTTAAGTAACCTTTTTGACTCAGTGGTTGTTTATGAGGGTTTTCTGGTTTTGTTTTTAATACCTGGTTTCATTTCACTGTGATTAACAGTGGTGTGTGTCACTTCTGGAATCTGTTCAAGTCATCTTTGTGGTGATGTGGTCAGTTATGTATCATCTCTGGACCTATTAAAGGCATATTTTTTGGTTTCAGAATAAATCAACTAGATTTGTCTTATGGTGGTTTTTTTTTTTTTTTTTTTTTAGATTTTTTGTTTCAGAATATATCAAGTAGATCAATAATAAATAAAAATTAGGCCAGGCGAAGTGGCTCATGCCTGTAATTCCAGAACTTTGGGAGACCAAGATAGGCGGATCACCTGAGGTCAGGAATTCAAGACTAGCCTAGCCAACATGATGAAACCCCATCTCTACTAAAAATACAAAAATTAGCCAGGCGTGGTGGCGTGCACCTGTAGTCCCAGCTACAATGTTTTTATCTTTTTTTTATCATTACGTAATATATTTTGTATGTATTTATTAGGTAGCTTAGAAATGTTTTTTGTGTCAAGGGTGATGTTTATGTGTTTGAATAGTGCACTCAGTCCCTGAGATAGTTGTTCCTGACTCTTCACTCTGGGTGGCGAGGACATTAGCACGTTTTCCCCTTCAACATCCTCCTTCCCCGCTTTCCAAACTCCAGTTGATTATTTTGGCTGGTCTTGACCTTTATATCAAAATATATTTGTACCACTCTTACAAGATTGATCACTTACAGTCTTTTGACTATTAGTCAGCAAAGGTAACAAAACTAGTATGTTTGGACTAACTCCCACCTTCTTCCTCCTCAAACTCATTGGTATAGATGTTGCCATCGTCAGGGCTAATGTTCTATTCTCTGATCATAATTCCTACCTCTCTTTCAGTCTTAGTCTTTCTATTAACTGAATTGACAGAAACAGCAGGCAGTTTTAGAAAGTAAGCTATTTCCTAAACAGAAAAGAGTTACCTTCTACAGTGATCGTCGTTAGTCCTTTTGCTGGAGTTTGCTAGTTTTCTTTGTTAAAATTGATCCTCTGAGTTTAGAAGACCCAACAACGCTGAGTTTTTGCATTTTCAAAATTATTTGTTGTTTTGATGTTTGAATGACAGACTAATTGGATATAAAATTCTTGTGTCCTGCTTTATTTCCTTGAGCACTTATGAGGCATTACTTCCCTTCTAGCATGTAATGTTTCTCTGGAGAAATCTGAGACCAGTCTGATTTAGCTGACACAATGTTTTTTATCTGGATCCAAATACCTCTTTGAAGTTTAATGGTTAACTGGAGATATAGATAGATACATTTATTTATATATATACACACACATGCAAACATATATGTACACACACACACACACACACACACACACACACAGAGATCAATCAGTGTTGATGTTTGTTTGGAGGAGAATGGAAAATGGCACAAATCCAACTCTGTAGAATTTATTTCTTTATTAATAAAAAAAGATACAAAGCAAATATGCCAAATATTAACATGAGTTAAATGTAGTTGGTGAATACAGAGGAATCTGCAATATCATTCTCAGTGATCCAAGGTGTGTTGGAAATACTTCACTTTTTTGTTTTAAAAAAATACCTTGTAACTATAAGTCAGGGAATGTTTGTGTGCTCAGTGACTCAGTTTTAAGTATATTTCATTGAAAATCACATTTTTGCCTGATTGATCACAACATGCATCCATGTTTTCCTTATATGTTGATAAGCACTTATGTAATTTCTAAATTTTCTCTGGTGTCATTTCCTAAGTTTTGGGTAAAAGTATTACAAAATATGTCTGTAATTCTAAAGTCCTATGGTTGTGGATTATAAAATTCTAAATGTAGACTCCGTAGAGTAGAAGTTAGTGGTAGTTGCTCCAGAGGGTAAAACCAAATGGGATGTTCAACTGAAATCTCTTAAGTGATTTATATTTGCTGATTTGGGACTATTTTGAACATATCTTGCTCTAACCATTACAGAATACAATTTGAGTTTAAAATAGCGTGATAATTGGAGATGTGTATTGAAGACTTTTTCTTTCTTTTCTGTTTATCTTGTTCTTTCATTATCTTGTTCTTTATCTCAGCAGGATTCTCATAAATATAAGTCATAATGAAAGAGAAACAGATTACCTCCATTTTCTTATTTTCCTTCAGTTTTAGTTTTTACTACTAAAGGATTTCTAAATTTGTTTTTTCTCTGTGTTTAGGTATATGTCTCGAGTCCACGGTATGCATCCTAAAGAGACCACCCGTCAGCTGAGCTTAGCTGTGAAAGATGGTCTTATTGTTGAAACTCTAACAGTGGGCTGCAAAGGTTCAAAAGCTGGTATTGAACAAGAAGGATATTGGTTGCCAGGAGATGAGATTGTAAGTACATTTATTTGATAAATGTAGAGATGTGAACTTGTAGCTTTTAAACATTATTTAGATACAATCTATTGGAAATCATTTTCAGAAGTTTAATAATATTTTAACATTTTTATCAACATTAATGCACTCCATTGGTAATATGGATACCTTCCTTACTAATTATAGGAGATGACTCACTTTTACAAAGATCATACTTCTCTATATATTACCTTGAGCCTAAAAAATAAAGCAAACCAAAGCTCTTTAGATATACCCACACTTAATGGCATTCCTAAGTGTTTTCTTCAATAAATATTAGCAAAAAACATTTGCATGTCAGATAATGTTGATACCATCTAAATAGATAAAAGGGATGAAATGTCTTCTTAGGGAAACAGTCTCAGTTCAGGTGGCATGGTCAGAGCCCAGAAGCAGGCTTCAGTAGGGATTTTGTTGCAGAGTACAAAGGTTCCAAATGTTAAGTTCCCCTGGCCAGTGTCTACATTGACTAATGATGATTGCAGATTTTGTATATGGGAACAGAAAGCAAATAGGAAAGACAGAACAGTAATTCTCTTTACATTTTTACCTACTTCTCACTTTGACTCCTCTTTTAAATGTTGACAATTTAATCTTCCTTTCATTATGTACCTTTAAACTCAGAGGCACATATTGAAGTACATTTTTTTTCTTATGTAAAGATTGATTTCATGTGTAATATTTCTATCTCTTATTTTCTTTTGGTATTTCTAATACCTTGATTAGAAATGTCTTAATTTTTACAAAGAAACATCATTTAAGATGATAGGTTTCAAATAACAGATGTGGCCAGGTGTGATGGCTCATGCCCGTAGTCCTAGCACTTTGGGAGGCTGAAGCAGGAGGATCACTTAAGCCCAGGAGTTCAACCCCAGACTGGGCAACATAGCAAGTTGCCATCTCTACAGAAATAAAATGAAAAATTAGCTGGGTGTGGTGGCACATGCCCGTAGCACCAGATACCCAGAAGGCTGAGGTGGGAAGATCACCTGAGCCCAGAGTTTAGGGCTGCAGTGAGCTATGGTCATGCCACTGCACTCCAGCCTAGGCGACAGAGCAAGACCTTATCTCTAAATAAATAAATAAAACAAACAAAAAAAAGATAGAAAAAATATATCTGTAGATACAGATAGACACATGCCTTTTAAAAATCTATCCCTTTCTATAGATTTAGTTTTTGAAAGGGATAGATTTAGTAATTAACTACGTTGAGCGTGTTTTATCATAAATTCTCTAGAATCTAAAATTATAAAAATCACGTAGAATCTTATAATTGGTTCTTGGTGGAAAAATTTTCCAAAAAGATTTGAGTTTATTTTCTTTTCTGGCCCTACGGCAGATGAGCCAACAAACAAATAAACCTGTCAAGCCTGACAGCAGTAAACCAACTAGCACAGTGCCTGTGGGAAGGTGGTCCGCAGCAACAGCTGTGATAAATTGTAAACTTAGAAAAGCTGTTCACTTTTTAAATTGTTTTTGTCAATTTAATCTGCACCTTCAAAGCTTCAGGAAAGAAAATTCACATTCTCCAGCAACAGAAAACATGGAAGAAAAAACCTTTACTTTCACTGTTGTAATTTCATTTCTGCACTGGAAGTATTCTTGAAAAGTTAAGTGGAAATAAGTATATAAGAACAATTTTTCTATTGAGTTTCCTTACAGAAAAGTAAAGCTTTGCTACCAGTGAAGAAACTTAGGGTACTAAGACATAATAAAAATGATGTCAAGTGATACAAATCTATTGTCTCAGGTATTTAAAGGAAGGCCATTAATTGTTGATAGCTCATCATATACTCAGAATAATCCAGATAATGTAAAATTTATAATCCTAAAACACATAGAAATTTGTAGACGGTATAGAAGACTATATTGATAATTTCCAAGGTTTATATAGTAATTAACTAATAGTAAGTGCAACTTAATCGATAGGATTTTGGTTTGTGGATCATGTGTATATTTTTTCAGAAAAGTAATTTTATTTCTCCTTACTGTTCAGATTGGTACTTTTCCATATGCTTTCTTCCTCCTCAGGTTGAAGTTTTTTGTTTAATTCAACCAGTTATTAATGAGCACATTATATTTTCACCACTGTGTTAGGTCTTATGTTTTATTTTTTATTTCTAGATGTTCTTCTTGCATATATTTATAGAATAAGCCTTTTTTCTTCTGTCTAGATAAAATATTATATGTAAACCAAACATAGTATACAGTTTAATGCTGATTGTTCTTTCTAGCAAACATTTTTATTTTAAATATGGCTTTATGATATAAGCACAACTGAATATATCAAAATTTTGCCTGGTTTATAAAATACGTAAATTTAAATTTATTAAATGTCATGTAAATGTATTGTTTTTAAAAATTAAATGTAAATTTACAATTCAGAGGTAATGTAGTTTATTAGAAAGATGTAAGACCTCATATGTCACAAATAAACGGGTTTCAGATCCAATTCAAGCCGTTAGTTATGTGACCTTGAGGAAACCTCTTAGCCTCTTTGATTCTCAGCCCTCAGCTGTAATATGGGCATATTAATGTATATTTCACTTGATTGTTTGAAGGATTAAATGAGATTATATACATAAAGTATATAACGAGGTACTCAAAGCAAGTTATTGACCAATGAGTAAAGATCCTTACAACAAAAAATACCTATATGTAATACAGTAAAAGCACATAGTAGTTTCTTACTAACCATACAAGCAAAAATTCTAATCAGGATCTTTTTACTTTTCAACCTGTATTCTCAAACACAAGACTTATAAAGAGGTTTTTCATTAGAAACACTGGATCTTTATTTAAGGTTTAAAATAATGGGACAAATTACATGTGTATTTTGTTACCTTGGCTGGGGTCTCACTTGGCTACTCAGTAGCTGTCCATGTGCCACAGTTTTCATGCCCTGGTAACACTCTATAAGGACATGTGAATTAACTGTTTTCCACTAGGCACAGCACATGTATCTCGTGCTAACCAGCTTTGTGTACTTTTTTTAATGTATGGCCAGTGCATGCCGGCCATCGCATATGGGGGTGCCAGATGTGAACCGAACAATTTAGGAAGCCCCATCCACATCACAGACATTGTATATTTGCATATTTATTCTAATAAATGAACATAAAACAACAAGAGTGTCTTATGGAAGGGCCATCTTTTCTAATTTGCACATAGGTGTTCTGTGACCCAATGACTGTCCTGCATGCCAGCATTTGAGTCTGGGGCCCATTCTTTATAGTTTTACCACCTTGTGTATAGGATGAATCACTTTGATGTCTCTAAAAACTTAACTTTTTAAATTGAAAGATGTGTGTTGTTATTTATCCATTCATCAAGAAGAACACGTCAAGTAGATGTATATGGCCGTAGGAAGGGAAGGCATAGGAGGTTTTTGGTTATCTATTTTTAAAAGTTTAAGTCAAAGTTACAAATATTCTTTACTTAGGCAGTTCTGTTATTTTTAAAATGGGTGGTAAAGCTCTTTTTTTCCCTCTGTTATCTCTAAAAATTGCTGTAAACTCACGTGGGGAAAAGGTATATTTATCTTGATAAGTCCTACAAATTATATCTCCTGAGATAACTTTGTATCAGCAAAGAGGCTAGAGTCTTGTCTTCAGTTCCATTTCTGTTGAGAAAGAGAAGGTAGACAAAAGTGTAGTTTTCTCTATGCTGCCTATTATTGATGGAATTTAAAAGTCACAGTTTGTTTGTGTTACATTTTTATTTCCCCTCTGCTACTTTTTTTTTCAATGCTTATTTTTAAAAATTTGAAACAGTTGAGAAATATGCATATATTGAACAAGATTATTTTTTAAAGTCTAGCAATCATGTAACAAAAGCCTAACTATAATATGTCAGCATATAATTATAAATAATCCAAGTTGAAGCCTATATATTTTAAGTCCAAGATAGTGACCTCATGATGCTGAGATTCCTTCTTCTAGACTGCAATTATTTTAGGCATTTTGGGACGCTGATCTCAGTCACTGTTTGCAACCCTCCACATAGTGATAATTCATTTGGAGAAACTATGTATTTAGGTAATATATAAGCATCTTCATCGTAATGTTTTAAATATGTCCATATGAGATGGTAGAAGGAAAATGTAATTATTTAAAATAAGGCCACTCCCAATTTTAAATGGTTTGCTCAAATATTAGTCAACTAGAAGTTACGTACTGAGGAGGCAGGTGTGGTGGCACACACCTGTGGTCCCAGCTACTTGGGAGGCTGGGGTGGGAGGACTGCCTGAGCCCAGGAGTTTGAGTACAGCCTGGGCAGCATAGCAAGACTTGTCTCTTTGAAAAGTAAATGCATAAAAAAGTGTGTGTGCCAACTAGTTTTTAAAATGACAAACTACACTTGTAAGTTTTGTATGGTCATCTCATACTTCCAGATTGGTCTGTCATTACTTTTTACTCATAGGGTCCACATAATTCATTTAAACGTATTTTCATAACTTTTTTTTTCCCATTTATTTATTTTATTGGATTTTAGGTTTTGGGGTACATGTGAAGAACATGCAAGAAAAGATCATAAGACCAGGGCACTGAGTGAAATTGTAATATCTGGTCATTCAATGTTTTGTTATTTCAGGACTTTTTTCTTTTGATTTTTTCAAAGAAATGCTGCATGTCCTTGTAGGCTCATAGGTTGCCTCATCTGCTTGCTCTAGAGAAATACACATGGATGGCTGCATTAAACTCGTATTTCTTCATAGTATTTCAGCTCCTTTATTCTTAAAATGTGAGAAGTATATTTCTTGGACAGATTTTTACCATTTGCTGGGCTAAGTTACATTTGGTATTTAGTAGCTCTCTGTAATAAATATAAGTTAATATCTTATGAGTTATGCTTTTAAGCAATAAGATACTCACTAAAGATGAGATGGTCTTACCAAAGTCTTTAATGTAACACAGTAAGGCAGGTCACTTTGAATTATAGATCATTTGCAGATAAAGCATATCAAATATGTCATTTGAAACTGAGGCGGTTAATGTTAATTTGGTGACTTCCAACTTTATTCACAGCCCCCAGCACAAAGCTAGAATATTATTTGACAGATACTTTTGATCTCACATTAAATAATTTGGTCACAAGTGTGAGGATGACTTAAAAACATTAAAAAATGCTGTTTGCTGTAAAACTACTACTTCCTTTACTTACCGACCAAATTTGGTCTCACAGCCTCATTTCTTTGTCAATGCCAGGACAAAAATAATGTATGAATTTAGGTACCAGAGTTGACACTTTTGGTTAGAGTCCTTCTGCCAGTGTGTTTTGCTGCATATGACTCAAGAGCAACTGCACACGTGAACTCAGGTGTTGGTTCTGTGTCCTGCCTCCATTTGAGTACTTTCTTTTCACCTGCTTCAGTTGGTACTGCCTATGAGCAGGATCTTACACTACTTTTAAATAGGCCTGGGGGCATCATTTTTTTTTTTTTTTTTTTGGGGACGGAGTCTTTCTTTGTTACCCAGGCTGGAGTGCAGTGGCACAATCACAGCTCACTACAGCCTTGACCTCCTGGGCTCAAGCAATCCTCCTGCCTCAGCCTCTGAAGTAGCTGGGACTACAGGCATGCGCTACCACATCCAGCTAATTTTTTTGTTTTTTTGTAGAGACAGGGACAGGCTATGTTGTCTAGGATGGTCTTGAATTACTGGCTTCAAGTGATCCTCCTGCCTCAGTGACCCAAAGTGCTGGAATTGCAGTCATGAGCCACCATGCCTGTATCTTTTTAAATGAAAAGGTAGACTTCTGTATCTTTTGCTTTTTCTCATTTAAGGCATTTGACACATATTTAAAAAGCGCAATTAATGAAAATACATATTTTGTGACTTATTAAAGAGATTAACCTATTATATTGGGGATAGACAGACTTAAATCTTAATTTACACAGGGGCAAGATAGACAATTCTTTTCTATCATCATCTGTTCCTCCCATCTCAAAATGCCCATTCTACAAGAAGTTTTGGGTTATATTTCTCTTAAAATTTAGCTTAGCTCACATCTTTTAGATAAGAGACAGGATTGGAATTTATGACCTTATTCGTCAGAACTAACACCATAAGCAGCCAAGGCAAGCAGTGGCTCGTTTGAGTTGTTCTAGAGAAAAATATTATGCGAGGCTAAATTCAAACTGAGCTTGACTCCCCCAACCCCCACAACCTTTTTCATATAGCATATTACAGTAAGAATTTATTTTTAAAGTTTTAGATCTTTGCCTTTTTCTTGATATAATTACAGTTACAATAGTTGTCATAAATTAATCAATCATATGTTTTAAGTGCCTTTAGGGAAAAATTTGATGCCTCTTGGATACTGTTGATTTATTTAATGTGAAATACACCTTTTGTTAATTTTTAATTTTTATGGATAGGCATAAATGTTTATGGGTTGTGAAATATAACTTATTCTATTTGTGTTACGTGCAGAACCACGTATTTCTCCCAAATGTCCATTCCCTATCTTAGTTACAAAAATATCATTCATTTACCAAGTAAAGTTTTGGTGATTATTAGAAATCATTTATACTCTGGTTCTATGTGCATTTAAACTATAATATACCTACACTTAGAAATTATTTTTGCTTTGGTAAAGAATTTCCTTTTTATTCAATAGGATTTTTTGGGTTATGCTGTCTTGTTATACTCTTTTAAGTTTATTTTGATTCTGTGTATATATGTTTCTTAAGCAATGTTGTAATATTTTTATTTTAACTATAAGTAATATTTAAAATTACTGGAAATATATATCAGATTATTATCTCCTAATGATTAACAGAATTAAGCTAAATCTAGAATTGTAGAGAAATATTTTTACATTACATCTACATTAATATACTATCTCAAACACACACACTTGCTTGTATAATATTTACTCATTAAGTAGAAAGAGGAAATTAAAACTAAAAATTGCTTTTGGATTATTAATGAGGGTGGATTATACTTTAGAACACTTTATTCTAACAGTTCTTCCATACATCTCCCTTCTGACTTGACTGAGCAACTGTCTTTCTGTGCTTCAGTTTGGTGTCTAAATCAGTTAATATTTTTTGCCCTAGCATATAGAAGCATTGTGGGCTGGGCACGGTGGCTCACACCTGTAATCCTAGCACTTTGGGAGACCAAGGTGGGTGGATTACGTGAGGTCAGGAGTTTGACACCAGCCTGGGCAATGTGGAAAAATCCTGTCTCCACTAAATGTACAAAAAATTAGCTGGGTGTGGTGGCTGGCGTACGCCTGTAATTCCAGCTACTTGGGAGGCTGTGGCATAAGAATTGCTGGAACCCGAGAGGAGGAGGTTGCAGTGAGCCAAGATGTTGCCATTGCACTCCAGGCTGGGTGACAGAGTGAGATTCTGTCTCAAAAAAAAAAAAAAAGAAGAAGAATAAGAAGTGTTGTGAATTATACAGATGTGGTAATGAATTTTAAAATGCCTAGCAGAGAAATATGCACACCTATATAATTATAAACATGTTATATCATTTTGTGACTTGGTCAGTTTCTGCTCTGTGCACTGATAGATAATAAGAGCACTTCCTGGGTGTTCAGATGGTGCCAGGCACTCCTGTAAGGGCTGTCTGCGTGTTAACTCATTTGATTCATGGAAAAACCCTGTAGACTGGGTATTATCATTTTGTTCATTTTGCAGATAGAAAATGACACACAGAGAAGTTAAGCATTCTGCCCAAGATTATACAGCTGTGAATGCCAGGGACAGGATTTGAACCAGTCTAGCTCTAGAGTCCTAACCAAATGCTGTATGAATGGCAGAGACTTAAATCAATAGGCTGCTACTAGATGTGGATTTTTCTACTACATTCTGAGGACAGCCTGTATAAATTTCATATTATGGTGAGTTATTGAGTTGACCACACTCACATTCATCATTTTGGGTTTTTAAAGAATTTAGTTGAACCAGTTTTAAATCAGTAAGACATACATTCATATCTTGTACAAGTATGTGCAATAATGGCACTGAATTTATTAGCAAAATATTTTTCTAACATCATTATATTTTTCGTGGTACATTGGGGAGAGATTTTCTCTATGTCTGTTTGTAGCTTTTGTGTTTGTTAGTTGAAAAGTTTCCTCTACAACGAGTAATGACTCTTATGTTTGCATACTTCTGTCTTTTCATTATTGATTAGCACATTGATTATCAGTTAGTATCATCTGCAAAATAGTATAAGTCATCTAGGAAATAATAAATAGTTTGACCATGTGTGAAATCCCTTTAGCCCTGTGTATTACCTGATATTTAGCAAAGTTAAGTAGCGAGACCAAGATTATTTTGTTTTTATTTTGAAAGGCCTACAGTATGCAGCCTTTCTCCAGGACAGCAGCCCCAAACAAGGTGAACTAATTTTGCACTGTTATTTTACTATAAATCTGCTTTATTTTTTGTATGATATTTCTCTTTTACCATAGGTTAGCTTAGTTAACTCTTGCTAGATTTGTTTGTTAAAACCATACTATCTTTACATTGCTTCTAGTTTTGAATTTCATGCTAGTAGATTTGCTATTTAAAAGCTTTCTTGTTTTGAATTGGCATTTCAAATATGCAGTTACTCAGGCTATCTCTAGAGTAGCTGATGACATGGTAGAATCCAATGAAAATGCAAACTTAGCTTTTTGGCATACTTGTTTGAATGTTAGTCAAAAGCACATGTAAATGATTTCTACTTACCAAAAGATGAATTGTAGGCAACCTGTCCTATAATAAACATGCCTGTATGATTCATAACTCAGGAAAATGTTTCCTGTATTCAGAGTCTAATAACTTTTGAAGTTTTGCATGTTTTGCATATTCTGAACAGCTATTGCCATGATTAAGAGAATGGACAGCACTGCCTCCCCAGCCCATACTTTCTGAGAATGGAGTTGGTTATATGACAGCATATAAATGTGTCCAGGTGTTTCTCTTTTACTTCATTTGAGTTATACTTTCATTTCTATAATTGGTTATGAAAAAGTAGGTCAAGAGTTAAACATCCTATCAAAGGAAGATTCATTTTTATCTTTATTTCATGGGTGGATGGGGAAAGGGTAGGGATGCAGAGGGTAGAGGTAATATGGAGAGGCCAGAGGTATGCACAGAAATTATACTCTTGCTGCCCTTTGTTAATTAGCCTAATAACTACTATAATATTTTGCCCAACATATGAAGATGAATTAATATAAAAAATTCAAATGGTGAAAATGGCAATTTTTATTTTTAATATTGAGTCAAATATAAGCCACCAAAATCCCTTAAGATGTTTTTAAAACAGCTATGATTATGAAGAAAATATTCTGAAATAAAGAGTACTGTTAATTAAAAGTAGAATATCTTATTTCCACCAGAACCTAATTTGTCAATGATTTTTAATACAATAATTGATAAATTGAAATAGCTAAAATGCAGCTTACATTTGAGCCATCTCAAATGGATACATCAACGATGACTGCTTTAATACAGCCAAGCCCCACACACATATATTGTTGTCTGTGTGATGCCACTGTGTCCAGCTTTGTGGGATACATCATTTTCTGCCAAGTGCCCATCAGGGTTTTATGTAAAATCTATATTTTAAGATTCCAGCCCAACTGAAATTACTCTACCAAAGAAAGTTTGCAGAGTATATACATCTGTAGCAAATAGCTAAAAATGGTCATTGTCTTTTTCTTTATTCCGTCAACAAAGACTGCCAGTTGCTTAAAAAGCAAACCAGGGGGTTTACATTTTTGCAGGATTTACTACTGCACTTTAGTCATGACTCTGGATGTGGGTTGTAAGACGTGAATTTTTGAACATTCATGTTTCTCTTATCTTTTGAAGGACTAGGTGGTGGCACTCAGATATGATCAAGCAGTAATATGTTTGAACCTACAAAGAAGTTGCTGCTTATGGAGTGAGTGCTACATGGAAGCCCATTTATTGGGAGAGTATTGACATCAGAGAAAACAGTAAAGCTGTTCCACCTTGGAAATAGTACAGATAATAGTTTATAGAAATAAAATTGATGGTGGAATCCAAATTTGGAATGCCAGGGTCCCCACTGGAAGTGGCCCTGTTTATACTAACTGTGGACTTTGCCCTTGTTCATGTGGTTACCACATCTACAAATAAAGTTGAGAATTAACCCATCAGTCTTAGCATACATGTGTTTTAAGAAAAGCTAAGAGTATTATTTATAAAGAATGAATTCTAAACTAAGAAAACTTCCAACAGTCTTCTTGTATATATTTAAATGGCATTGGCTGTACAAAAAAAAAAAAGGTGTCAAAAATAAGAACATGTTGAAGAATGCCTGTGTACCTGCAGTTGTGTTCTTTTATTTCTAGGAAGAGCCCCAGTCAGGAAATAAGCCTACCTCCTTTTTTTGTTTTCTGTGATAATCTCCCTTGGATAATGTAATTAAACCTTTAGTTTCACAGTTTCAATTTATTTTCCCAAATTCAGCAGCACTGAAAATCTGACAAACTATCAGAACATGGACATTCTGATTAATAGTTATTTTCAATAAAACATCGAATACCACAGATGAGAAGATAAGAATAGTGAGCATCACCTTATGACTATTCTCTCTGTTCCCACAGTGTCAAGGACTGTTATATACATATATTTAAAGCAGAGCAAAACAAAGGTTTGTTTATTTGAAATACTAAGCTATAGGTTGGTTTGGGGTTCTCAGTTTACTGAAGAAATTATTCCTTAGATTATATTTTTAAATGAAAGGTAATGTTAGAACCGGAGTTGGCTTTGGACTTACTTCATTTTGGACTGGTTTTGCTATCAGATGATCTTAAGATATTTCTGAATATTAACCACTGTTTAGGAAAGATTTTAAAATTTAAAGCAGCAACTTCTAGGTATTTTCCCTCTTGTTTTTAAATAGTAAATGTCTTAAAATTGTTTATGATGCCTAACTTCTGATGGACATTAGTTTCAATTTTGTTCTTAGTCATTGCAGATATTGACAAAATGTCATACAAAATTATTTTGTATTTTTTGTAGGACTGGGAAACAGAAAATCATGACTGGTATTGTTTTGAATGCCATTTGCCTGGAGAGGTGTTGATATGTGACCTGTGTTTTCGTGTGTATCATTCCAAGTGTTTGTCTGATGAGTTCAGGCTTAGAGACAGCAGTAGTCCCTGGCAGTGCCCAGTTTGCAGGGTGAGTACCTATGAGCTTTCCTGTGCTGGTTAGAGGGTTGGAATTAATTCATAATAGCTTCAAAAAGATATCCCAGGTGGTCTTGCCAGGTGAATGGATAAAGGACTGGAGGGTGGGGGTTACCGAATGAAATGATGAACTTGATACTCACAAATGGACATCACAGAACACATACTGTATTTCAGGGTGTGGATTTTAGAAAGTTTTAACCACATAAAATATCCTCTTCCCTTCCCTTACCTGCCTCTGGCTTATCTGACTACTTTAGTGGATAGCCTTTGGACATCAGAAAAACAAAACCTACTAACGTCTGTTCAGTAATGACTTTGTAATTAAACTGTACAATTTATGGTATTCAGGAAACACAGTTAGCAAAAGGCACATTGTTGGAGGCATTATTTATTTCCCATTTTGTATCCATGTAATGTTGCCTTTATTTTTGTCATACCATGAGTTAGTTTGTTTTTTTTGCTTACATTTTATTCGGAGGGGTGGAGGGATGAGACGTGTATAAAGAATTCCAATTATTTTTTTTTTAAGTAAAATGAAATTGCCTAGTAGGTAAAATAGGTACTTTCCACAATTACTTTTATTCATTTACCCCACTGAGGAATATACATACTGTGATTGTTAGTTGCAGAATGTGGTATGTATGTGTATACTAGTGATATGTGGTGACTGAATATTACATTACATATGACATTAATGGTAATAAGTAAGGAATTATTTGATTGCAACCGCTATTATTTTATACTACTATTAAAGGATTTATTTAGAACCATGCATATTGTCCAGATTACTCCTGAATTTGTTTCTGAGTATGCTTTATAATACTTGAGTAATTTAAATATTTCTTTTTCAAAAAAATTTTCATAATTTTTTCCTGCTTTGGCATCAGTCAGAAATTTCCTGTTAGCATGATGAGCAAACTGCAGTATATGTTCTAGTCTTCTAACTGTGGCTTTGTATTGCCTAAATGTACTTAACCTTGTGCTGTATACGTGTTCATTAGGCATGCAATAGGCAGTTGAGATAGCTTTAAAAAAAATGTTTAATGTTGACTTGCCACTCAAATGCCTAAGTGCCAAATAAGTAATGTCAACTTCCTGAGTAGAGCAGTATCAATTTTCAATTTGTAGAACTCCTCTTTGATGTCTACAAGATTGTAAGAAATTAATGTAAGTGGTACTCTTAAGTTTCACAATTTTGAGCAAAGGAGTTGTATTAATATTCATGTTTTATTCTCTTGTGGATTTGGATTGTTCATTTTAAAAGCAAGTATACATCTTCTGTTTTCTGCTAAAAGTTTAGGAGAAGTAAAAAATTAATGAGATCAAGAAAAAAGAGGCAATGTTACTAGTCAAATGGGATCCTAATATGGATGCAGGAATTAGGAAATACAGCTCTGGGTACATCTGTATCTCTACAGCCATTGCTCTTTCGTATTTAATGTTCAATTCTTATTTTAATAGTAAAGAACTTAAACGAAAATACTGGGACTTCTGAGGACAGGTTAAGCTTCTTTGTAGATGTTTTGCATTTCTTATAGTAAGACTGGAAATTGAACAATTATTATACCCTTGAAGAAAATGTTTAATAATTCCATCGGAATTCACTATCAAGTTGTCTGATTCCATTTTGTGTTTCCTTTACCCTTTTTTTTTTTTTTTTTTTTTTTTTTTTTTTTTTTTTTTTTTTTTGAGATGGAGTCTCACTCTGTCATCCAGGCTGGAGTGCAGTGGTGCGATCTCGGCTCACTGCAACCTCTACTTCCTGGGTTCAAGTGATTTTCCTGCCTCAGCCTCCCGGGTATCTGGGATTGCAAGTGCATGCCACCACACCTGACTAATTTTTGTATTTTTAGTAGAGACGGGGTTTCACCATGTTAGCCAAGCTAGTCTTGAACTCCTGATCTCAAGTGATCTGCCCGCCTTGGCCTCCCAAGGTGCTGGGATGACAGTTGTGAGCCACCACTCAGCCTGTGTTTCCTCTACTTTACTGATTAGATGAAATTTAAAAATTTTTTACAGTGTTATTGGCTCACACAGATACAAGATTACCCTGTTCTTTTCTTCTCCTTTGCTTTCTTTTTGCCTTTGTCAATCTAGATATTTGTATACTGCTATATAATTGTGCTTACTGAAGTGATGCTGTAAGTCAATAGAAAATCTTGAACTTTGCATTCATTTTAAAGTCTGTGAGCTACTCCCTGCTAAGCCTCAAAAAGACTGTTTTGTATGGTGAGGATGGAGAGTTTTATCTTGAGCTTTAAATTTTCCAAAGAAATAGCTATTTCTGTTGGATCCATTCTGTTGTTTTGTAGTATTTGAGAAAAAGATAAGTGCTAACAGTTCCTTTCCTTTGAGAAGGGGTAATAATAATCTTGAAATTGTAATGAAATTTTTAATATCTTTAAGGTGAAGTTATTGGTTTATTTGTTTCGAACTTTAAATGAAGTGTCAGAACTTTGAGTAAAGCAGTTTTTAATAATATAAGAAGAGAGTGACCAGATGATCATGGACTAAAAGAACTTTAGGCAGACACTCAAGAACTGTGTTTCCGAATCAGGATAACTTTGTACTCTGGTTTTTCTTTCTTTTTTTTAAAATACAATATGTCAGGAGCCATATTTGACTGAGGCAACCCTATACACATTGCAAAAGGTGAACCATGTGCCACATTAAGGGTTGCAGCGTCTATTCAGCTTTTCTCAAAATTAAAGGAAGATGCCTGGAAAAACTTTTGTATCAGGTTATCAGTTGCCATGAAAATAGAATAGCCGTTTTTTCTTTCTTTTTTTTTTTTTTAAATGTTTGGAAATAATATGAGTTAAGTAGACAGGTTGATAAGGAATGTTGAAGATAAGGTGCCATGGCCAAATTTCCATACGGTAAAAAAAGTCAGTGGAAGCTAACCATTACTACCTAAAACTGACAATGAAAAGAAGCCCTTTTCTAACAGTTTGCAGCGATTGGAATACTATTCACTTTTACTCCTTTCTCTCCCTTAACAGTGTTGAAAAAGTCACTGAGAACAGGTGTTCTGTCTCCCAGCTGCTAGCTGTGTTGCCAGATTTAATTCAGCTCAAGCAGCTTTATCTTATATATCTTTTTTTGAAATATTTTAACAGGACGGTATTAGGCATTTTTCTCAATTAAAAATAATTTTATGACTTTTCATAATAAGTCTCTAGAATCTTATAACCCTGAGAATAGTTCTTTGGAATGTCTGCCTTTCTAAAAAATAAACTTTTGCTTTACAGACACAGTAGATGATTATTCAAAAGTAGCTTATTAATGTCAGATTAGATTTTGATTTGAGAAAGATTTAAATACTGTCCAGTTTCACACTTTTAGTGAGATCTCTCTCATTAAGTTTTAGAAAAGAGATTTAAAAATTTGCTATTAAAAAATTCAAATAATTTAGAACAGGATAAGAAAATCAAAATTCCCAGAAACCATATCCCATAGTAGGTAACATTCTCACAGACTTCTTCCTGTGTTTGTGCGTATCTGTATCTACATGACTTTATGTATATTACTGGATGTGGCTAGTGTGTGTGTACGTGACAGTATCCCAGAAACCTTTTTTTGGCACATGTTATGATTTCAGGGTGTGCTATAACTTATGTGACCAGTTTCCTATGCAGCATGTGTCCAGCATTTCCACTGTTCTGCACGGCCTGTCAAAGGTGACATGCAAATGCTGTGCTGGAAATCGTGCCCCATTTCCAACTTCTGAGGAGCAGTCTTCTCATTATTATTTATTTCTGCATGAAACTGAAGTTTATATTTTGTCTTGTTTTATTTTTCATTTTCCTGAAATAGCCATGAATTTTCCAGGAAAAAAAAATGAGAAAATCATACTCTTTTGTGAGAATTCCCTTTAAGATTTTGTTTATAAAACAGAAATACCTTTAAAACACAGTATAGTCCATTGTATTTTTTTTAAGATAGAAAATTATATACATTTACGTAATGCTGTCTGATCACCTTTGGAGGATAAGTTTATTAACATCGGATTTTTAGGTTTAAATGATAGTGTACACATTTAAATTTTTGATAAAAATCACTAGCTTGTTCTTCAGAATATTATACCCATGTACATCAACAGCACATTAAAGAATTTTTCCATTTTTTTCTTTTGCCTATTTGCTAAGATGATTTTTATTCCCCCGGCAGGGTCTTGTTTTGTCACCCAGGCTGGAGTGCAGTGGCACAATCCTGGCTCACTGCAGCCTCAACCTCCTGGGCTCAAGCCAGCCTCCTGCCTCAGCTTCCCAAGTAGCTGTGACTACAGGCGCACACCACCATGTGTGGCTTAGTTTTAAATTTTTTCTGGAGGCAGGGTCTTGCTGTATTGTCCACGCTGGTCTTTAACTTCAGAGTTCAAGCGATCTTCCTGCCTTGGCCTCCCAAAGTGCTGGGATTACAAGCATGTGCCACCGTACCAGCTGTCTCATTTTAATTTTGCTTCATTTTAAAATACAGTCATTTTATCCTTTGAAGCCATGGTTAGAGACAGATGTGTGCTTGCATGTGTGTGTCCATGTGCTACATGCTTGCTGGCTTGCAAGCCTGCTGGTGAAAA
The DNA here is from genome assembly GCF_001604975.1 of Cebus imitator. NCBI lineage: Eukaryota > Metazoa > Chordata > Mammalia > Primates > Cebidae > Cebus > Cebus imitator. Next base: position 231,233 of record NW_016108047.1, read on the forward strand.
TCATGATAGTGTAATTCATGGTTAAGGCAGTCTGTCATAAGAAGCCCCTGGGCGGCCAGCCTACTGGGCTGGCACACTGCCTTAGAGAGCAGGACTGTACAAGAACCTCTTTGGTGGGGGGGGAAAAGATCCCTGTGCTGTGCAGTGTGAGCCATTAACCTTATGTGTCTATGGAGCCCTTGAATGTGACTTGTAGACCGAAGAACTGGATTTCAGTTTGCTACATGTGGCTTGTGGCTACCATATTAGATAGTGTAGTTTCGAACGTTCGTGTTCTAAATGCCTGTACCACCCCAAGAGAAACATCTATGTATAGAATATTGGCCTCTTGAGAGTGGCCTGGCATTTGTCTCCCCATCATGCCAGAGTAATGGCTTGGGGAGTTCTAAAACAAGCATTGTAACTACGTGACTCCCTACCCTTCCTCTCCCTAGTATACACAGCAGATTGTAAAGCAAACACTGCCTTGCGCAGATTCATGGCTATGATATCTGTTAGTGTTGAATTTGCTCAAATATCTCATAACAAGTCAGCAGATTAACTTTGAAAAAAAAATTAGCAAAACAAAGTGTAGATTTTTACACAAAATAATTGGCACTTCTTAGGTTAAGAATTTGGAGACATGGTTTGAAAGTGGGCCTCTATTTCCTCCTCTTTAATATGTGTGTGTTCCTTACATAAATGAATTTTGATTTCATAACTTAGAAGAGTTGTAGATTCATGTTATTGCCCCTATTCAAATTCAGATAAATGCAGTTTTCATATTTGCACTAAAATGTGTCATTAGGAAATTGAATTTAGGGCTTTAAATTTTGTATGATGTGCTTTTACAGTAAGTGAGTTACACAGAAAGTGAGTACATGGGAAAATCACAGTGAGCTGCTTGTTTTCTTTTCCATATTTGGGCCACTGAAATGAATACTGTTCCACTGAAATCCCTCCAGAGAGTATTGTCTTGGATTTTTAAAGTTGCTTGATAATATTAAAATTTTATATTACTGTTCTTTAGATCACTAACAAACTTTGGTGTACATCCCACTTTGAAATAAAAGGATCAAATTAAGTCATAAAAGACAAAGTAAATAAGTCAAGGTAATGCAGAGGGAACATATTATTCCAGTATGTCTCTAAAAACTGGAAAACACTCATCCCTACAAATGTTTTGGGTGGCATTTTTCTCTGCTTAAGGATCACAAGTTTAAAATTTATGTTAACGTACAAATTGTATAGTGAATCAACTCAGCCCACGTAACCAAATGTAGAAACTCAAAGTGTAAATGAGGAAATAAGAATCTGCATGGAATGATTTTATTAATAATTTCAAAATACTTTAGTTCTACATCTAATCCAAAAAGCTTTCCCATATTTGCAGCACTTGATTCTGTGACTCATGTTCTTGACGAGTAGGCGCCTACTGAGATCCAAAGAAGAGAGCTATTTGGTGGTACTTCCACATTAGTAGGAAGTATTCCTAAAATTTATTTGCTTTTGCCCTTTTAAAAATAGAATGATACACGTTTTGCAGGAAAGTTAATACTTTAAAAACAGACTCATAGGAGTTTATAGAAAGCATTTTAAATTAAATTTTAACTTGGAAGCCTCATGTACTGTTTCAAAACTCACCATTGGGAGTCCACCTAGTGCTTTCTCAGGTGGGTACAGACTGGTGCGTCAGTGTTGACCTAGGTCTGCGTAAGTTATGTTTGAGGCATTTGTAGTCTAACTTTTTGTTGTTGAGATAAAGAAAAACATGATGAAATCTGTCTGTGGAAATTAGAGATAGAAATTTGTTTCTGACTTTAGTTTTCACGCTTTTGGATATGTAGACAGTACAGTCTTTAAATCCCAAAAGTGAAGAGAATACACATACAATGTTTAGAATGAAAAATGGGGCCAAATGCTGAATGAAAATACTTGGAACATAAATTCCTTATTATATATCTACTGTGAAGCTATAACTTCTCTTGCTTTCTGATCAGCCATTTTTTAATGTGGGAAATTTATTAATATTTTCACCCCAAAAGTTAGTACCTTATACCTTCAAGATACATGTTAACAAATCTAGAATGGAGATTTGATTTTTAAATAAGTAGAAATTAAAGCCATTATTTTCTTAAATAATAGACATAGTATTGAAAACAACTAATGAACATTAATCAAATGTTTTTATAATTTGCAAGACAACTTGGTCGTATAATTTTATACTAACAAAAGTAGAAAGTTAATTTTAGAAAAATTGTGTCTGAGTTTTGCTATTCACCACAAGCTTAACCAGAGGAAAAAAGAATGGGAACACTGATAAAGCCAGAGGATTTTAAAAATTGGATCTACAATATAAAAATGTAAATGTATTGTTATCTAATCTGTGTAAAACTACCTAGCCCCAAACGAAGAAAAAAAGCTCACATATTTTCGATACTACCTTAATTCTGATACTACCTGTGATGAATTTAACAATAGTTATGATCAGAAAGGATATCACTGTGAAATGTTTTGGATGGTGGTGTATTTGGTCTTTGTGATACACCTTTTGGTGGTTTGTTTAGAATCTTATTTGAAGTTCATCTTTTATTTTAACTCTAAGGGATTGAGAAGGTGATAGTTGGGCTGGTTCCTGTATCTGGATGCTTACAACTTAATGTAGATTAAATAGAAAGCTCACTCAGTGTTTCCAAAGTTGATGAACTGAAAATATTTACAAAGTACATACAGTTCCCTTGTGTTACCTCTGCAGTGCAGAAGGAATGAGAGGGAGTGAGAAGGTCGTATGTACATAGGCTGGATGTCAGCCCAGTTAATCAGAGAGCAAGTCATATTCATGCCTTGACCTGAACACAGAGACATAAGTTATTTTCTGAAAAGAATGGAAAGATTTATTTCACTGAGGAATGCATTCTGCCTCTGCCTTTCAGTCTTGTTCTTCCTTTAGAGACTAGTGTTATATAGAGGGGAAAGGAACAAGTAGATACAAAACCTGTGTTCCATAAAACTTTTCGGACTTCCCTTTCCTATTCCTAAGTCATATAGCAAGCCACCAAGGGGCTTAAAGTTACCAGAAAAGGTGCATTCATATTGAATGATACAGTTTCTGACATGCATAGCACCCTTCTCTCTGTAGGTAAACACTATTTTAGCTGTGTGTATGTGTGTGTGTGTGTGTGTGTGTGTGTGTGTGTTCCTGTGGGTATAGAGGATTTAGAAATACTACATGCTTTTTCTATCACAGTATGTTTTGTAGACTACATTTGAGAGATGCTTTCATAGTTACTAAGTCAGCCCAACAGCAGACTGGCTGCTACAAAGCTGCTCATGTCATGTGAACTCTTGATATTAGTCAAAATTTGTTGTCTTCCATTAGAGCAGAAAGAGTTGTTGCCTTTGTAAAAATTAAGAAAAAGTCTGGTTCATTAGTAATTCTACAGGACTAACTTATTGGCTAGAGAGTAGCCTGTGACTGGAGTCGTATTTGCCAGGATACTCCAAGAATCCGCTTCAAGATACTCTTTAGTAATCTGAATTATCTTGAGTTCCTACTTTACCTGTAATAAGGCATATTTGTGATAGTTTAGAGGAGGTTTTTAAACTTGAATTCTTTTAACTTAAAAACAGAAAAATAGTCTCAGAAGCTCAAGTGCAAATGCCTGTCAGTGGATAATCTGTGGAAGAGTTAGGATGCAGCTCTGTGGACTCCTGCGTAGTTCAGTGTGATTCATTCTATAGGCAGAAGTGGGTAGGTCGAGTTTTCTACTGTTAATACTGGCAATCTGTGTGATGTACTGTTCTTCTGGTCTAATAGGTAGGCGATTTCAGTGTGTCAGTACTGGGAGTGAAAAAACTTTAACAGGAATCTATATATCTTTACAAAATAGTTTTAGAAAATGATTTTCATTGGTGGGCTACTTGAGTCTTAGTGGTCTGAAGGGAGAAGTGGCAGGATAGGGCCACTCATCACCACTTCCACTAGACCAGCTTCACTTTAAAAGGCTCAATTATTGGGGTTTCTTATAAATTCTGTGTAATTCCTTTATACTCCATTGTTGCAAGAGGATATTGCAGAGCATCTTGATTTCTGTAACAACATAGAATCAAAATAAAAAAACAGCCTCTATAATTAATTTTGATTCTTTTATGTTCTAAATTTTAAAATAATCAGAATAAATTTTGATTCTTGTGTTCTGTGATTATAATTATAGAGGAGATCCAGGAGCTGCTTAATCCCTCAAATGATATAGGTGGTTTATATGTAGATTAGTATTTCTACAAATAAGATCTAGAGGCCACCTGTACAGGAATCACCTGATATGCTTGTTTAAAACACAGTCTCCAGGGTTCCCACCCAGACAGGCTCTGGGGAGAAGGCTCAGGAATCTACATTTCCAGTAAGGACCTCAGGTGGCTATGCTCACTAATATTTCAGTGAGCTGTAGGTGACATTATTCTTGATAGTAATCAGCAATTGATATTTCAGTGTCATCTGGCAATGAAATGGTTCATACATCAGAAATAATATTATTTATGTTGGTCAGAATATGCTGACATAGACTTGGGTGTGAGTAATTGCTTCACGTTTTAGATGGGTCCTCATATTCTTGAGTTCAGCTGCATGGAAAAGTTTCTCTGGTAGGCAATGAAGACAGAAATGACTGGTGCCAGTTCCATTCAACTGATATGTATCGAACATTTACTGTGTGCCAGATGCTATACAAGCCTGTTGCAAAAGAACACTGACATTATGGACCCTGCTGTCTTCACAAAACTTAGTCCCTCTGGGGTCAGCCTGTGTTTTTGTACTGCTCGTGAGCTAAGAATGGCTTTTACATTTTCAGACTGTTGAAGAAAACTGACAAGAGAATACTACTTTGTGACATGCAAATTATAAAAAATCCAAATTTTAGTATCTAAAACTTTTCTCCGAACACAGCTACACTCATGTGATGTATCCATTATGCATGACTGGTTTGTCACTACAACAGCAGAACTGTATTGTAGACAGAGACCAAGCACATGGTCGCAAAGCCTAAAATATTGCTATCTGGCCCTTTACACAAAATGTTTGTTGACTTTTGGTCTAGTTTGTTGTGGAAAGAATATTCTGGATATTGGAAATGGCCAAGAAAGTTTGAAGCACTTGTCTTGTTCAATCACAGATGTGGGGACTTGGCTGAGGTGAACTCTAGCTGCATAGATATATATGCCTGAAAAAGGAAGTCTGGATTTCCAATTTTGAACTTCTTTCTTCATTAGGATACTCAGTAAGCCAAAATGACCAAGATTTCCACAAGTTCATTTTCTGCCAGAATAGGTTTCTATGACTGAAAAACTAGATCTCTATAAAGAACTGAAAATTCTGTACTAATAAAGATATTTAGTCCTTAGTGCACCTTTAAGTAATGATCCTTGGGCATCATTATCAATAATCAGCTATGGATAAATTTTGACAAGATCAGGAGTGGCCAATAGTGTCTTCCAGGCAGAAACACCGAAGGGCACCAAGTATGTCTGAGTTACTTGAATCATGCTCTGTCTGTTGTTTCTACCTAGAATCATCTGATTCAGTGTTGCCTGGCAATTACTTTATAACTGGCTTAAGAATCCCTTGTTGAAGATGTTCAAATTTTCTATTATTTTTTCCTTAAAAGAGAGCAGCCCCAACATCTACTTTCGTTCTTACATAAACATCTACAACACTGCTTCAGAGATGTGATTATTGTCACTTTTAAATAGCTACAACAACTTTGCTATGATATAGAATGAATGCTTCTTTCTTGAGTATTTGTAAAAGTTGACCACAATCACTCCCACATGCCACCAGGTGATATGACCTCTGGATTCTGCCTAAACCCTGTTACAGGAAGTCCTTGGTTGAAGAATCCTCAGGCCTGCAAATAGAGAATAGGAATAATTCTTCAAAGTCTGAGAAAGAATTGGAACAGAAATAATCTGTACATATTATAAAGCATTGTTTCTATGTTTTTCTGACCTTGTTGTCAAGAGCTATCTGCTTAGTTTACCTCAGAAACTACCTCTTTCTTAGTTGTAGCTTTTTCTTAGTCATTGAATTATGTTTTGGTCTGGCTGACAAGTACCAGCTGAAGCACCTCAGTGTGAATGCCACGGAAGGCAGCTCCACAGCTTGTTCCCTTAAAAATCCCCCAAAATCACATTGTACAGCCCTGGGTCAGAATGTGCAATGTCAAATCTCTAAGTGATAACTAGAAAGAAAACCCACAAGTTTATCAAACATGAAAGCATCTTACAGCAAATGTTTTGTTCCTACAAATCACTGGGAGAGATTTTGGTTCTGTTGAGAGTCCTCTCTTTTGTGTCAGTTCACTGAGAAAGCCCCTCAGCCTGTGAATCTGGGAGCAGCTTCTGTCAGCCCCTGTGGCCTTCCCTTGGGTGGTGTGAGGCCCATCACAGAGCAGTGCTTGAGAAGGGCTTCATGTTGTCTGGAATAGGATACCCCATTTATCACCAAAAAGGTGGATGGGGCAACAAATTTAAAAACTGGAACATGGAAGCTTTCAACAAAATAATCTCCTTTGACTGTGACATAGTCCTTTTGGTCAGTCCTTCTCTACAGCCCAAATCATTGAAGTTTCTAACTATTAAAAAACAAAAACAAACAAACAAAAAACTCAAGTACTTAAAACATAACCCGTATAGCACCCTTAGCATATATAATTAGAGAAGTATTCCTCTTTGTGCGATTAAGTAGATTGAGACTATCCTAGAGCTGTTAAGTGGGGATTCAAAATAAAAAGTTAGGTTAACCTCAAGATCCCTTTAAAAGAGAGCTTTTGAAGATACACCACATTACACCTTCTCAGAACACCAGCAAAGTTTAAAATCAGGGCTGCTGGACCAGTGTATGCCTGTCCGTGTTTATATGATGAAGTCTCTTAGGAAGTTAAGGCAGTGCTCTTAATCACACCTATCAGAAACCCTTGGGGGCTTTTAGGACTATGAATGCCTAGACCTTATCTCACAGCCAATTTTATCAGAATTTCTGGGGGTGGCACCGAAGACGTTGGTGGGCTTTTTCCTTTGAGATAAAATTTACATTACACTGACATGCACAAGTCTTAGGTGTGTCATTTGAAGAACAGACAAGAGCGTGCACTGGTGCAACCAAGTCCCCTCAAGCTGCGGGGAAGCTTGATCTCGTTCCTAGGCCAGTTGATCTCATACGCAAGCCCTCTCCCCCAAACAACCATTGTTCTGATTATTTTCCATGAGGGATATGTTTTGCCTGTTCTAGGACTTTATAGAAGTAGACATAGAGTGATGCCTTGTTAAATGAGGTATAAGACATTCCTGGAGTAGTTAAGAAGGTAGTATCTTGAAAGAATTCTGAAAGTTTCATCAGAGTTGAGAAATGGGGTGGGCCTTATCCAGATGACCTTGTTTGCTTTCATACTTTACTCAGTCATTTTTCCAAGCTCAGATTACCACTTTTAATTGCACTCAGAAGGAGACAGATACTCTAGCAAACTAGCTCTAAGCAAATTTAAACATGAGACAAAATCAGACTTTCATCCTCTATTATGCCATTTAGTTTCGTGAAATTAAGGCCCTCAACATGCACTGTGTATGCATTCTGTCTTTCCAAAAATAAGGAAATGTTGCTTGCACATGGTTACACCTAATTAGCAATTCATTTTAAAATGTTTAAACAGAACCAAAGTTTTTGAGAGTGTCTAATATGCACAATTTATGTTATCTGTTTAAAGAGAGTAGGGACTGAATATAGACCTTTATTTAAACTGGGTAATTACATGAACAAGTGTTACTTAAACTTCCATTCTGCCATTTCAAAGTAAGAACAATGTTGTTAAGATGTTTTAGCTATAAAATTCTGATTCTAACAGGATATAATCTTTGCCCATATAGAAACATTGGATTGCTTTCTTTTCTGAAGAGTTAGAAACAAGAGGTTAGATTCAATTTAACAGAGTGAAATACGTAATAGATTTATGTTTAAAGTGCAGAAAAGAAAAAAAAAAAAAAACTCCTGCACATAATACAGTGCACAGTACCTTGAGACAAAAGCAAGAGGTCTTGTGCAGGACGTAGCGAGTCTGGTAAGCAGGGTTAGGCCTCCTCACCCACTGTCGCTACTCATGGGGACCTCAGAGCCTAGAGCTAAGATCCAGAGGGGAAGGGATTCCTGCCCTGTTGAATTGACGGAAGGCTGTGCATGATATTTAGTGAATATTAAAACTATATCTCAGCGCTATATAACAGTGTTGGTTGTATATTTCCTTTGAATAATATGTTTTCTATTAAAGGAACCATAACCCCACTGATAGTATTACAAGACTTCTAACCTGGTGTAGATTGCTATTATGTCTTAATTAATATAAATTCATACTTTAATGATGAGATTGATATTTGAAATCAGTTTTAGTAGTGTATCCAAAATTTGAGTTGGTGTGAGAGAAGGCCATGTAGCTAGAAGCATGTGTTTTTATTCTCCTTTCTTTTAAAAAGAATGTAGATTTTATAAGTGCCAAGAAGAATGTAGCCATCTCCAACCTTCTTACCTTTTCTCTTCCTGTATCTGACAGTTCATCAAACTGCTTATTTAGTATAAAAAGCAATGCATTGGGCCGGGCGTGGTGGCTTAAGCCTGTATTCCCAGCACTTTGGGAGGCCGAGGCGGGTGGATCACGAGGTCAAGAGATCGAGACCATCCTGGTCAACATGGTGAAACCCCGTCTCTACTAAAACTACAAAAAATTAGCTGGGCATGGTGGCGCGTGTCTGTAGTCCCAGCCACTCAGGAGGCTGAGGCAGGAGAATTGCCTGAACCCAGGAGGCGGAGGTTGCGGTGAGCCACGATCGTGCCATTGCACTCCAGCCTGGGTAACAAGAGCGAAACTCCGTCTCAAAAAAAAAGCAATGCATTGAAGGATGTCTATACTAGTAAGAATATTTGTTCAAAAGCATTAATAACTGACTGTGCTTCAGATCCAGGAAGAGAGAGTGCCTTCTGCCATCCTGTATGAGATCAGAATGCAAAAACAGCATCATTTTTTACTGTAGTCTAGTGTATAAAAGGTGCCCGCTAATATTTTGCGTGTGTGTGTGTGTGTGTGTGTGTGTGTGTGTGTGTGTTTGAAAAGCACTTGGGATCTTGTTAAAATGAGAGTGGTTTTAAGTGTTCTCACTACAAAAACCAATTTCCTCTATTTTGCCATTGCACATGTTTCAAAACACCACATTGCACACCATAAGTATATAGAATTTCATTTTGCCAATTAAAATTAAAAAAAAATTTTAGGATGCTAACCAGTGCTGCTGAGTAAACAGACCTAATAACTAGAGTTCAGTTTAAAGTTTGTTTAAAGTTTTGTCTCTAAGCAATGCATATGGCCAAATACAGTGCTAATAAATTACTTGAGTTCTTCATATTCTCCTTCATGTGTCTGTGTTACTCATTTTAAAATCAGTTATGTTCTTCTGTTAGTTTTCAAAAAGATAGAGAATTCTCAAGTTATATCAGTTCCTTCCCCTGCCCCACCCCCCATAAAAAGATTATAAACCTTGGGTTCTGGAAATTTCATTGCACTTTATATTCCATATTTATGCCATGGGTACTCTGTCTTCACCATGCATCACAGTCACCTAAGGAATAAGCAAAGGAACAAGCAGATACGCATCACAGGCCCTGCCGCTAAAAATCATAACCTAGATCCTTGGGGTGAAGCCCACCTGCATTTTATAAAAGTTCAGTCCAGGCAGGGCTTGGTGGCTCATACCTGTAATCCCAGCACTTGGGGAGGCTGAGGTGGGTGGATCACAGGGTCAGGTGTTCAAGACCAGCCTGGCTAACATGGTGAAAGTCCGTCTCTACTAAAGATACAAAAAATTAGCCAGGCATGGTGGCGAGTGCCTATAATCCCAGCTACTTGGGAAGCTGAGGCAGGAGAATAACTTGAACCCGAGAGGCAGAGAGCTTCTAGTGAGCTGAGATTGCACCATTGCACTCCAGCCCGGGCAACAGGGTGAGACTCTGTCAAAAAAAAAAAAAAAAATTCATTCTATATCTCTGATGCAAGTCCGGAGTTGATATGAACTGCTCTAAAATTGGCATAAATGTAGCAGCTGTGGACATAGGCCACAAAGCCACATAAGAGAGCACTGACTGCACTGCCAGAGAACCTAGGTGAGAAGCGGAGTCAGGAAGGTGCAGCGCAGACATCAGGTACATGAAATTAGCTTCTCACTAATAAAATGTGTTTCGACTTGTTAATTAGATATTTTATGTGTATATAAACATTGTATGTATGTATCATCAATTCACTTAAGCCCTAGCTAAAAGTTCTGTCATGTGAGAAATATTTGTCCTTTACTGTATTTGGCATACTAAAGTGACTTCCGATGTTTAAAGTTCTTTTGGGAAGAATTATACCATTGGGCAGAGAATCATGATTTAGTTACCTGGAAAAGTTAAAGCATCTATTAAAACAGTGGCCACACCCACTCATTTCCTCTGCAGTATGAGCTGATTATATGTGAGTGCTTGGCATTTTGCCTTTGCTTCCTTCAGGCTGTTGTACTATTGGGACTTTGACTAAGTTAAATCAGCACACTTGTCCTTGTTTCCTAGATGTTTAGATGTCAGAGGGGTAGAATCTTATATTTTTTTCTTCATGTGAAGTTAGACTTTTTGTGCAATGAATTTAAGAATCTAATTGGCTTGAGGCTAGACTAAGAAATTGGAGTTATTACTGAATAGATCCATGATACTAAGAAATAGAGATGTTAGTGTGTGCAGCTGCACTGTACGTAGTAAGTGAAACAGATTTTTAAAATCACCTTTTAAACAAAGAATAATGTTACATTGAAACACACCATTTATTATTGTTAATTTAAGATGTTGCCCCAAAGGACTTTAGCCATTGATACTGTTTGCAAAGTAAGTGATTCTCAATTATGTCTATTACTTTTGTTTATCTAAAAATTATTTTAGGTTTTAAAATACCAAGAAAAAAATCTGTAATTGTCTAAGGATATTATATCAAGCACAACATAATATTTTAAAATTCTCACCTTGTTACATTAGATGCTGTTTTTGATATGCAAATATCAAAGATTTTTCTTTGTCAAATATGCTGGAAAAAGTGCGTCTTTGAATAAACTCTTTGCATACTATCTCAGTGTTTCATATATGTTTTTTACATGCATATAGACTTGTGAATGATCAGATTTTGTACCCTTTATTCTTTTTTTTTTTTTTTTTCAATAGAGCATTAAGAAGAAAAATACAAACAAACAGGAGATGGGCACATACCTGAGATTCATTGTCTCCCGCATGAAGGAGAGGGTGAGTCCTGCTCAGGGAAGCTTTCAGAATATCCCAAAACATATTTCACTGTGGCTCATTCTTTCAAAGTTGAATGATTGAGAAGTAACAAATATATATATATAGCAATATGAAGTGTGGAGAGCACCCCCATCATATTTCTTTACTGCAGTAAATGATTCTGTAACAGGCAGTTAGATTTTTTTCTGTTTTTGACATAGACATTTTGACATAAGCTGCATGAGATAAGAAACATTTACATTTTTGAGTTTCTTTCATCAGAATGAAGATTTTCATTGATGATGATGACTCTTTAAAATGAAAGGGAACTTTTCAAAATACCCTATCACAACCTTAAGGAATGTCATATTAAACTACATAGTAATATATGTACATTTTTTTCTGTTAAGTTTTAAAGTACTTCCTCTGAGATTTTGCTTTAAAGGTAGAAAATACTGGCCGGGCACCATGGCTCACACCTGTAATCCCAGCACATTGGGAAGCCAAGGCAGGAGGATTGCTTGAGCCCAGGAGTTCAAGACCAGTGTGGGCAACATGGCGAGACTCTGTCTCTAGAAAAAAAAATAAAAAGATAGAAAATATTTTGAGCTTTAGGAATTGATGTCTTACCTGACTTCCTTTAACCACATTTAAATTGATGTACTAACACCCTCTTAGGCTATAGATCTTAATAAAAAGGGGAAGGACAATAAACACCCGATGTACAGGAGGCTGGTGCACTCAGCTGTGGACGTTCCGACCATTCAAGAGGTAAAACCAGTTTCTTTTATTTCCACTTAAAGTAAATCTTTTTAACTAACAAGCTAAAGAATAATTTAGCAGTTAAGCAGATTTTGGTTCCTCTTCTTTCCTTCAAAATGCACCATTTTCCACTTATTTCCTAAAACAAAAGACAGGCATACCTACCAAATGAAGCTTTATTACTTTGTAAATTTCATGTGCTTACTCTAATGCAAATTAGGTGTCATCTTTAAAAGGCCTGCTTTTAAAGATCAGCAACTTAGAGCTTCTTAATCCTTGTTAATTTAAGAAAATGCCTTACAGCCTGGGCAATTTAATATTACAGATGTAAAGAATGTTTCCCAGGTTTAGCAGTGGTACCTGAGAGTTCCTCTCAGAGAAAAAGTAGAGCATAGAATTAATCTGTAGTCTGGGGAAACAATAAAATGAACAAAACAAAGAATATGCCTAGAAAAGTTATTCTTAAAGCTCTTAATTTTACCAGTTGTAGCTGAGGATTGTTAGTTTGTTCATGTTCAGTAACAAATTGCAACAAAATCAAAAATAGAACTGACAGATACGTTTCCAGTCAGGGTTGCTGAATTACTAATTTTGTACCTCATATGTCATGTTGGAAATTTAAAATCTTAAGGTTGGTCATAATAGCCAATAGGGAGACCACAGGAATAATTTTAAATCATCTTACAAGTTTGCTTAGTACTTGAGAAAGACTATGGCTGTATTATTTCAATATAAGGGTAAATGAAGGTTTTTGCCTTAAAAGTAACTAGCAAATCCTGGAACAAAACCAAGTAATTTTAATTTTACCTCCCACCTCCAGATTTTGTAGCCCCACCCATAGCCCCTTCTCCTAAACTGTAAGACCTCTTCAGTATATGTAAGAACCCGGACACCCCTTCTTCCCCACTGCCTTTACTCATGCAGGTTCCTTCCTGTTGAAATTCTCTAAGATTTGGCCCAGAGAGGAACACCTGAGATACTACTTTAAAATTGTTTATAAACCAATTCCTGGCCCCAATTCAGAATTATAAATATGTCTTAGTAGTTTATGGTAAACTGTCACAGAGGCTAACAGTTCTGTTTACAACACAGGAAGATTGAGATTGAAAAAGAATGACAGGTGTGTGCTTAGGGTCTCATCACCCACACTGGCCCAAGCATTCATGCTTTACAAAGCTTAGCAGCAGCTTTCTACATTGTTGAACGAGATGTTCAAGCCATTAAAGTTCACTCTGAAAAATTAATATATATCTATGTGTCTGGGGGATATCCAACCTGCCATGCTTCATTCACTGTATTATTAAAACTGCAGGTAGAGTTGTTGGCTTCTTTCACACACATTCTCTGTCAATAGTGTGGGATGGCAGTAGTCATCCTGATGTCATTCTAGAAAAGTCTACTTGTCCTGTGAACTTGGTCCAGGCAAGTATTTTCTGCTGGTAACTCTTTTTGTCATTCTGTTTTTGCCCACTGCAGAAAGTGAATGAAGGGAAATACCGAAGTTATGAAGAGTTCAAAGCTGATGCTCAACTGCTTCTCCACAATACAGTGATTTTCTATGGAGGTTGAATATTTTTGTGTTTTCTTTCTGTATGCATTTTAAAACATACCATTTCCATTCCATGTTAAGCAATATCTTTTATAAAACATTATATTCAAAGAATCCCTTAATAAGCAATACGTGATGTTAGGGTATAAGCTTAGGAATATCTTGTGATGTCAATTATAGAAGGGACTGGCCAAAGACAAAATCACAGTATAGTCGATGAAAATGTAATTATTCTTTACAGTTTTATATGTATTTGTTTTAGCTGAGAGGTTTTTTTTTTATAAGCACTGTGATTAATTCTGATTGTTTCCCCATTAGTATCACATTATCCAAAGATAAGGTCACTCTCTACCTAGGGAATTAGTGGTTGTATTGGATGGAAAACAAAAACTGCCTGTGCAATTTTATTTTGCTATCGTTATTTTAAATGGACATTTTGGTTTGAAATGGTAGATGTCTACTTTTGTAAACAAAGAAAAATACTAATTTTGAGTCTTATATTTGCAGACTATTGCTTATAGCTAATATCTATCTTTAATTACAGCAGACAGTGAGCAAGCTGACATTGCGAGGATGCTATATAAAGACACGTGTCATGAGGTACCCAATAATTGCACTCTTTCCATAATTGAAATTAATTTATTTCAGGATTCCACTTTTACCTACATTTTAATTGTGCCATTTCCTTTAAATGTCTTTTATTTTCATGTTTGTCATACATGGAAGATAATGCAAATATTTAAAAAAAATTCTGGCAAAACTGTTCAAAGAGAAATCCTGGGAGTCAGATTTAGTTACTATTAACTTCCACAAGGAAACTCTCAGTCACCTTCAGAACTGTTGTGTTAGCTAGATGCTGCATGTGAATGTGTCTTGCTGGGCAGATGTGCAGTAAACATTACCCTCTTCTAAGGAAGGATCCAAATTTGCATCCCTCCTAAACTACATAGGCAAAAAACAAACCCAACCAAACAACAAAGCACATTTTCATACAATAAGTGAAGGACATTTAAGGAAGTATATTTTTTAGAGGTCTTAAAACACTCACCTGTAACCATATTGTCTTTGTAAAAGTTCCTCAATTTATACAAAAAGTTTTGTTTCGTGAATTCATTTCAAATTTGAATTTTTTTATTTGTTCAATAAGTGTTTCCTGAGTGCCTCCTATGTGCCAGGCAATATGTGAGGAGGAATGAGAGGTGATCACAGTGCAGGCCTCCTGCTCATAGAGCCGCATTCTGGAGGAGGAGACTGGGAAAAAGGAAAAAAACAGATAAAATATGTCTGTTTACAAGTAGTAAACGAATGTTGTGAAAGAAACAAGGAACTAAAATAGAGAATGAGACAAAGTGAGGACTGCTGTGACTGGTAGTAGACATTGTTACCTTCCTGAGGAATATTCAGTCTGAAGTGCTAACCAGTGAAGTCCGGGCAGGGCCTGGTCAGACCAGGCTTGTCAGACTAGGCTTCTATTCCAAGTGTGGGCTGAGACCAGGGAGATGGTGCGAAGAGGGCAGTGGCAGGATCTTCCAGTACCATTTACTGAAAACTTTAAGCTTAAAAGATTAAGGATTCAACACCACTTATGTACATGAATGTTAATTTACATGGATACATTTTATTTAATGTGTATGTATATTTTATGTAGGCTAAAATAGTTTCTCTTCTTTTTCAGCTGGATGAACTACAGCTTTGCAAGAATTGCTTTTATTTGTCAAATGCTCGTCCTGACAATTGGTTCTGTTATCCTTGTGTATGTGAAATTTTGTGATTTTTGTTTTTTATCTCTTAAGCATGTAAAGTTTTTTTCCACTTTGGTTAAAGATTATAATACTCCCTAAATTTTTAAAATATCATAATATAGATGATTTTAATGAGTATAAACAACTGAAAGGAAAAAATAACGGCTTGTTAACCATTTCTGATTTTAAAATGAGATATTGAATAAAAAATAGATATTGGGTCCTTTTCCTTTTTGAGACAGGGTCTCACTCTGTTGCCCAGGCTTGAGTACAGTGGTGTGATCTTGGTTCACTGTAGCCTCGACCTTGCCCAGGCTCAAGTGATTGTCCCATCTCAGCCTCCAGAGTAGCTGGGACCACAGGCACATGCCACCACACCCAGCGTCTGGGTCCCTTAATCAAGTGAATTTTTGTTTCTCCTTTCATTCCTTCATGAGAGACCTAAGGCTTTGCATTTGCCTGTAGTTGTATAATTTCCCCAAAATGATACGGCTTCAAGCCGGGCGCTGACAAAGGGCCTCTGAGCATTCTTGGCTGGCAGCCTTGGCTGCCTGAGAGAGCCAGTCCTGTGAGACAGTGCTGTGCAGGCCTAAAATTTCCCCATTTCTAACAAATTCCCAAGGGGTGCTGATGCCGCTGGCCCCTCTGGCTGCACTTGGCAAAGCAGGTGCTCTGTTTGCCACTGTCATGCATGTGGATGGCCTTGGTTTCGGGGCTGCCGTGCTCCAGTCCCAACCTCTTCTGAGGAATAAGGCTCATGTTGGCACCCTGATGCAAATATAAATTTTTTGGTGTTTTTCTTAAAGGTAAAATCAGTCAGTCCCAGAAAAAAAAGTCTCATATGTGTTTAGGAGTTACAAAAGAAATACTTGCGAAATATGGATTATACTTGACTAGTTTAATATTAATGGTACACTTGCATTTAATACTTTAAAAGTAATATAACAAGGTAAAACGTTTAATTTCCAGATACCTAATCATGAGCTGGTTTGGGCTAAAATGAAAGGTTTTGGGTTTTGGCCAGCCAAAGTCATGCAGAAAGAGGACAATCAAGTTGACGTTCGCTTCTTTGGCCACCACCACCAGAGGTAATTCATGACCCCACGTTCAGTGGTCACAGCTGTGTTTATGAAGTCCTTAAGAAAGTCTGATGATTCCTCCATCAGAGACGAAGTTTATTTTAAATTGGGAAAAAAAGAAAAGCACATTATGCTGCCAGTAATACATTCTAAGATGATAAATTATTTCCAAATATTGTTTGCTAAACAGGACATTTGTAATAACTGACACTGTTGAACTTCAGGAGCCCGCTAGTGCTCAGACTGAATTTGTAGTACAGTGGGCAGAAGGGCCTGAGAATGTGGCCATTCCATAATACAGTAATGACGTCACAGTTGCTCCAGCCATCTTCAAGGCTCGGTTAAAGACCTAGACTAAAATAATCTTGTGATCTTAGAATGTGTGTAAATACCTTAAGCGTGCATAAAAATTATAGTTGACCTATGAATAGTGTGGATGTTAGGGTCTAAAGCCACAACAGGAATAAAGAATTCACATGCAATTTATTTGGTTCATTTAACACAGCTATTGAGATAAGGGGAAAAAGTGACAAAAGTCAGCTACATGATCTAATAGTCCTACTTTGCAAGGATTTTAAATTAATAGTCCACGGAGTGTCGCCTGTCTTGCCAGGGGGGAAGTGCAGAGAGAAGCTGCACAATGAGGGATTTTATTCCTCCCTGTAAAATTTTGCTTAGTCTTCATTGAATTTAAATAGAAGTGTAGTTATGAGAAACCTATAAATACTGTAAATTTCCCAAAAGGTAGTTCTGTTCGTTCATAGGTAAATACACACTTACCTGACACTGTCATGTCGAGGAACGTTAGTTAAATAATGATCCAGTAAAATAACTCAATACAAAATGAATGTTTTAGTTACCTTATTTTTAAATGGTAATTTTTAACAGTATATACTTAATACATCATATTCCGTTGGTTTCAATTTCTTATCAGAACAGGCAGG
The DNA here is from genome assembly GCF_001604975.1 of Cebus imitator. Taxonomy (NCBI): domain Eukaryota; kingdom Metazoa; phylum Chordata; class Mammalia; order Primates; family Cebidae; genus Cebus; species Cebus imitator. The sequence continues at coordinate 248,620 of NW_016108047.1, forward strand.
GAGGGAAAGTATTCTTACTAGGTAGGTTAGGGTAAAGCTTTATGTGAGATTTGTGTCCTTGCTTCACCATCTTCTACCCTAATCTTGACACATTAGTCAGTTTCTCTGAGCCTTAGCAAAATATGGGCCTCATAAGAGGTTTTGTAAGGTTTAAAGAAATGTTTATTTAGAGAGACTTAAGCATAGTACATAGCACATAGTGAATAGTCAATAAAGGTCTGCTTTTACAATACAACACATATGCAAGGAACAAGGGGGAAAGTTTGCCTCAATGTTTTTTAACTTAGAAAAACAAGAATTCAGTTATGTTTTTACAGCTATACTACTAGGTAAGAATAATCTGGTAATTAGAACTTTTTACCTATATATTTTTCTTTTCCATCAACTTGCAAGTAGCTTTATAGTGTCTTCAAGCATGAGTGATACTTATTAATAATGAGTTAACTTGTTTTCTGTCATTCAGTAGACTAAGCAGAAAATATTTTTAAAGAATATTTGGGCTAATCTACAGCAGTCCTTAGAGTAATCTGTTACCTGAAGGAGAGAATTAAAACATCAGATTATATTTCCAGAGGTATTTTTTTCCCTCAAGCTTCTTAAGTCCTGCAAGATTTTACCTAAATAATTCTAGACAGATAGGATTCTAAGGACTTTATTTTAGAAAGTAAGAGGCTGAAAAAAGTCACTATGTAATCTTTTTCTGCGATATAATGTGAACAATAAGATATTTGAAGTGAATGATTGCTTAGGATATACGTTATAATCTACCATATTAGAATGTTGGATTTATTTTTAAAAACTGATAAAATTATAATCATGAATTTTTAATTATTTAAGCATCATATGCACCAAAAGGCTCTGGTTAATGAGGAGCCCCTGGTTGCAAGTTTTGGCTAATAGTTATTCTTTTGCTGGTTTGTCATATCATTACATGTAAGTGGGAGGGAAAAAAAAAACCTTCATGGTTTTGTACCAGTCCCTTCTGTACATGCAAATAGAATGTGCTGCTCCTTCCTAAACAATGAGCACGTTGTAAATCTCCAGGAAAAGAGTTGATGTGTTAACATGTGAGAGCTGCTTTAGTGAGGTTTTTGTAAGATTTGCAAGATTTTGCCTGCCGAAGAGAAGTAGCTGGTGGACGGCATGGCCCAGGCCAGGAAACCAAGTACAGGCAAAAAAAGAGGTAGAGCACTTCGGGTTCGTTGACATCAGATCACTGAACCATTTTAGTCTGCATGTGTAGTCAAAGCATTGACAGACGTATAGATAGAGCCAAATTAGACTATTCCTCTTTTATTTAGACTTGCCTTAAATTGTGGGGTGTTTTTTTTGTTTTGTTTTGTTTTTTAAGATAGCATACCCTGTGATAATTTTTTTTTTAACTGAAATCTGATATTCTGTAGTACTGGAGTTGATTAAAAGAGAATAGAACTACATTTAAAGAACAAATGTGAATCCATTTTATTTAAGATAAATAGTTTAAGTAAGGAAAATACTCCTATAGATGACAAGTTCATTCCAGGTAGTAAGCACTGCTTATAACAGAATTTTCAAGAGCAAACTACTTTAAAAAATGAGCAAACCATTTTTATTGAATTTCTACTACATAATGGCAACTTAATAAATAGCTGTTAACTGGAAGACTAAATATATTAATTCAAAATCTAATGGCAAGAAACTCTCCACAAGCATAATTTCATTTGACCTCTGCATTAGAGTTTAATTTTTCAAAGTCCGGTTTACTTTGATACGGTTTTTAACAAAGTACTTAAGGCCAGATGAAACAGTTGATATAATTTTAACAGTAACAATTTTAGCTATCGTTAGCATCTAACGATATAGTTTACTGTATATTTAAAATGTACTTCTAGATTATAAAGCTTGACTTGTACAAACAAGTAGAAATCTGTATTTATGCCTGAGGCACATGTGGCCATGATTCTGTAAGTGATTCCTTCAAAATGGTCATAGGCCCAGTATTTCTGGAGCTCTATAATTACAGGCCAGGGATGAAAACTGTGATATCATATATATTTATAGCAGGAAAAAAATCTTCAACAGAAAACTAAAAAGCATAAATATATGTGTGTTTATAGTACCGTATCGCAACTTGTACTCTGCTGTACAAAGCGTCTGTGACTCATGCATCCATGTCGTTGCCTACCTCATTTGTAACGTTCCCTCTGCCTGGAATCTTTCTACTCATATTGTCTGCTGTTTAGATCTTACTTATCTTTCAAGACCAAGGCCAGATAAAATGTTGTGACCACTCACAACCAAATGAAAACCTCCTCTTCTCCATAGCACCCTGGAGTACCTTTACTACCTGCTGCGTTGCATTATAATTATTCCTTAGTTCTTTCTGACAAAATTGTAAGTCCCTGAAAGACAGAGGCAGCATATGAAGTGCCATCCTGATAATCAGAAGCCTTAAGACCTTGCTGGATTCCAACCACTCATTAATTGTTTACCTTAACCCCTGTGGGCAACATTCTTGCAGCTGTCAAGTGAGGCAATGAAACTCAAGATCACACCACTTCTCCATTCTTTGTAGTGCCTTCCACTGGTACAGGGTAAACATCTGTTGAATACAACATTTGGGATGGATATTAATTTAAATCCAGAAAGAGACCAATGCCCAGGAAAATGTTCTTGAATTTTTAGCATTCTTTCCTATAGAACCAAATATAGTTTTCATTTTCTAGTTTTAGATACGTATTACACATAATTCAGAGGCACTTCTGTTCACAGCTAAGTACATTATTGCTAAGTAATAAATGGCTCTGTTTGTCAGTCTGGTTTCTCTAATGAGTAGAGGCATGATATAAATATAACTTACTTGGTAATATTTTTAGTTCTCATTTTATATGAATATATGTATCTTGTGAAAATTTCTGGGCACTTTCACGTGATTCTTCAGTGCTAACTGCAAATAGCTAGATGGGTTCTGTTAGTTTACAGTATTCAGAAGAACAAATAACTTTAAAAGGACTTACGAAGAATGCAGATATGAACTATGACAAGCTAAGCTGATTACATTGTGAACAATTACGAGGCATTTGTGAATCATTACAATTCTGAGAACTTTTCTTTGTCGACTGTGAAAAACAAACAGATCTCATTTATTTTCTGTTTGGTAACAGTTTGCTTATTCAAGCCATGACTAAGCCTAAGTAATTGTGGTTTTTGCAGTTAAAAGTAATGGCAGGGACTGCAGTGACTTTTGCACCAAGCTAATAGGTGCTGCCACAGGTCACACTTTTACCATCTTTCCTGCCATTTGGGTTGTTTCTCACTATATCTTTACATGCTTTTCCTAGGGCCTGGATTCCTTCTGAAAACATTCAAGATATCACAGTCAATGTTCATCGGCTGCACGTGAAGCGCAGCATGGGTTGGAAAAAGGCCTGTGATGAGCTGGAGCTGCATCAGCGTTTCCTACGAGAAGGGAGATTCTGGAAATCTAAGAATGAGGACCGAGGTGAGGAAGAGGCAGAATCCAGTATCTCCTCCACCAGTAATGAGCAGGTGAGTGTGTCTCAGGAAGGAAGTGCATATTAGTTACTACTTTCAAATGTGGAAATCTTAGCATATACTCCTCACTGTAATGGACAGATGTTGACATTTTCCGTCCCTTTTTTACATTTCTAAAGTGCTCTGCACAAGTAAACCAAAACCAATTCAAATACATACACAGATTTAACCATGACCTTGACTCTGCCAGTGAGAAGAGAGTTAAGGACAACTGCTCATCTCTGAAGGTGCACTAGCTCTTTCAAGCCTGCACTTACCAGAATAGTAATTAAGTCGGTGGTAACTGAGTGGATGGAAGGATGCAAAAGGTAGAAATTTATTCACTTCTCACCTGTGGGTCCACTATGAGTGTTTACAGTAGAGAAGTATTTCTTAGTGTCCGGAATAATATATTACTTTTATAATGCCTACAGCTAAAGGTCACTCAAGAGCCAAGAGCAAAGAAAGGACGACGTAATCAAAGTGTGGAGCCCAAAAAGGAAGTAAGTTGCCCACCTCGCAGTATCCAGGTGGCAGATGAAATAGGAAATATTTTCAAAGTATGTTCAAGATAATCACTCTTGGTGGATACTTGTGAAATTCAGTTGCTGTCAATCAAATAATATCCATCAAGTTGAAACCAGTGTTGTGACTTCCCTGAAATAGCATACATACTCCAAGTCTCTGTCTTCATTAAGCAACACTGACCAAAGCTTGGCTAAGTGGGAAGGGCACATTGCTGCTGATACATTTCCTGGGAACTCTGATACTTTTTTCATTGCATTATTTAAAAACAGCACATTTATCCAGTATGTCAATTATACCAACAATTTAAAAACTTGAAGGAGACTGTGGTTGAGCTCAGCCATGTAAGCCCTGCATGTTTTAAAACTGTGTAAATCTGGGCACATTTCAAACACATATTCAGTGAGAAGTGGTGCAGGGTTTTAGGAAATTTGTTAATCATTCTAGTCCAATGAAGTGATTGTAAGTTGACAATAATTTTTATATTCTATAAATTTTTGTGTTTAGTCTATTTTAAAAACAAAACTTAAAGTATCAGTATGTAATACAATTATAATCATTGTAGCTGTTAACTGCATGTTCTTTTCATTCACTGATTAGTTTGGGGGAGAGTGGTTTATTTTTAATTGTGGCAAAATATACAGAAAAATCTACCATCCTAACCACGTTTTTTTTTAATGGCAGTTTAGTATATGGCTATTTGTATATCACTGTATTCTTATCCTAATAGAGTAGTAGTTCTTGAACTAGTGAATTATATTGCTTTGTTTTGCATCTAAACTCTTTTCTTGGCTTTTAGGAACCAGAGCCTGAAACGGAAGCAGTAAGTTCTAGCCAGGAAATACCCACGATGCCTCAGCCAATCGAAAAAGTCTCCGTGTCAACTCAGACCAAGAAGTTAAGTGCCTCTTCACCAAGAATGCTGCATCGGAGCACACAGACCACCAATGATGGCGTGTGTCAGAGCATGTGCCATGACAAATACACAAAGATCTTCAATGACTTCAAAGACCGGATGAAGTCGGACCACAAGCGGGAGACAGAGCGCGTTGTCCGAGAAGCCCTGGAGAAGGTAATGCTTGTGGCTGTGGTGGGTGCCCTGCTGCAGCTGGCCCTCTTGTCAGGGTTAGGCTCCTTTTACTCATGCATCAACCCAGTAGCAGGTTTTAAAAAGAGCAATATAATGAAACCAATATCTTTTATAGCATTTCAAGTAACAATGATACTTTTCTCACCTAAATTTTTTACACAGGTAATAAAATAAAGGGAAAAAAGGTACCTCATGCAAGTAGAAACTGTGTGTTAAGTTTTTGTTTCCGTGTAGATGGTCTGTGTAAGTTGTGCACTGACCCACTGTGGGGTTTCTTTTCATTCCAGCTGCGTTCTGAAATGGAAGAGGAAAAGAGACAGGCTGTAAATAAAGCTATAGCCAACATGCAGAGTGAGATGGACAGAAAATGTAAGCAAGTAAAGGAAAAGTGTAAGGAGGAATTTGTAGAAGAAATCAAGAAGCTGGCAACACAGCACAAGCAACTGATTTCCCAGACCAAGAAGAAGCAGTGGGTAAATACCAGTCTTTTTTAGATTCGTATTTCTGGAAATGTACCACAGGTATGATGCCAGTTAATTCAGAACGTACCTGTGGCACATGCAAATGATTTCCTGAAATAAGATCAAGTGTGAAATGGTCAGCTTTAATTTTTCAAATTTTACTAAAAGTCCTATGATCTCCCAACCTTAGATCCCATGTTACTGTGTACTGCTCAGAATTATTTTGTTGAGATTATAATGCTTCAGTACCTATTTATTACAATTAACTTATATAATTTCTCCATCTCTGCAAATATTTTATTTGGGCAAATTGGCTGGCCCTGACTTTTACCTGGTGATCTCTGATAGGTAACATCTAAATGGTGAAATTGTAAATGTAATTATCACAATAAATTAAAGAGTTTCAGATTTCCCTGCATTTAACATTTATACATTAGTTCTGTTAAAGAAATCAGTTACTTTTACTTTATAGTAGTGACATCTCATTGGTCTCTACCTTCCCCTTATACCTGACTAACTAATGTCATTTGTCACCGTGTCCTGCTCATGAGTCTTGTGCTTTCCGCCAGCGTGGGAACTTCTGAGTACACAGGAGCCATGTGCTCATCTTTCAGCCGCCATAGCACTCAGTGAATTGGTAGGGAAAAGTTTTGCTCCCAAAAGCTCATAATTTGGTTGGTCTCGGTTCTAATGAACGACTATGTAAAGTTTTGTGATAAACTTTAATTCTTCATTTTATCCAGCCTATGTTATATAAATACACAAACTTTTCATGAAAGAAATATTTTTAAATCTGTGATAAAGAGTTGGCAAGAAGAAAAAGGGAAAGTTACCATATAATTCAGAAAAATAGATTAAGATAACTTGGTAGGAAGAACTGGTGAATGACAAAATAAATATTGTTAACAAAAGACCAGGAGATCTGTGGAGGGAAAAAGATTTTCTGTTAAAAACACAAGCTGCACATTGGGGAGGCACATCCTTCAGTACAAGTGAAAGTGTGCTCTCCAAAGAAAAAAGGAGGTTAGAGGTTTTATAAAAAGGATAAATTTTCCGTATTTTTTTCCCCTTCCTGTAGTCTTTTTTATCGCATTTTAGGTTTTGGGGTACATGTAAAGAACATGCAAGATTGTTGCATAGGTATACATACAGCAGTGTGATTTGCTGCCTTCCTCCCCATCACCTATATCTGGCATTTCTTCCCATGCTGTCTCTCCCCAACTCCCCACCCCGCACTGTCCCTCCTCTATTCCCCCCGACAGACCCCAGTGTGTGATGCTCCCCTCCCTGTGTCCGTGTGTTCTCACTGTTCAACACCTGCCTATGAGGGAGAACATGCGGTGTTTGATTTTCTGTTCTTGTGTCAGTTTGCTGAGAATGATGGTTTCCAGGTTTATCCATGTCCCTACAAAGGACACAAACTCATCGTTTTTTATGGCTGCATAGTATTCCATGGTGTAATATGTGCCACATTTTCCCTGTCCAGTCTATCATTGATGGGCATTTGGGTTGATTCCAAGTCTTTGCTATTGTAAACAGTGCTGCAGTGAACGTTCGTGTGCATGTGTCCTTATAGTAGAACGATTTGTAATCCTTTGGATATATACCCAGTAATGGGATTGCTGGGTCAAATGGAATTTCTATTTCTATGTCCTTGAGGAATCGCCACACTGTCTTCCACAATGGTTGAACTAATTGACACTCCCACCAACAGTGTAAAAGTGTTCCTATTTCTCCACATCCTCTCCAGCATCTGTTGTCTCCAGATTTTGTAATGATCGCCATTCTAACTGGCATGAGATGGTATCTCAATGTAGTGTTGATTTGCCTTTCTCTAATGACCAGTGATGATGAGCATTTTTTCATGTTTCTTGGCCTCATCTATGTCTTCTTTTGTAAAGTGTCTGTTCATATCCTTTGCCCACTTTTGAATGGGTTTGTTTTTTTCTTGTGAATCTGTTTTAGTTCTTTGTAGATTCTGGATATTAGCCCTTTGTCAGATGAGTAGATTGCAAAGATTTTTTTCCCATTCTGTTGGTTACTCATTCACTCTAATGACTATTTCTTTTGTTGTGCAGAAGCTCTGGAGTTTGATGAGGTCCCATTTGTCTATTTTGGCTTTTGTTGCCAGTGGTTTTGGTGTTTTGGTGATTAATTCCTTGCCTATGCCTATGTCCTGAATGGTTTTGCCTAGATTTTTCTTCTGGGGTTTTTATGGTGTTGGGTCTTATGTTTAAGTATTTAATCCATCTGGAGTTAATTTTAGTGTAAGGTGTCAGGAAGGAGTCCAGTTTCTGCTTTGTGAACGTGGCTAGCCAGTTTTCCCAACACCATTTATTACACAGGGAATCCTTTCCCCATTGCTTTTGTCAGGTTTGACAAAGATCAGATAATCATAGACGTATGGTATTCCCTCCGAGGCCTCTGTTCTGTTGCATTGGTCTATATCTCTGTTTAGGTACCAGTACCATGCTGTTTTGATTACTGTAGCCTTGTAGTATAGTTTGAAATCCAGTAATGTGATGCCTCCCGCTTTGTTCTTTTTGCTTAGAATTGACTTGGCTATGCGAGCTCTCTTTTGGTTCCATATGAAGTTTAAGGTGGTTTTTTCCAATTCTGTGAAGGTCATTGGTAGCTTGATGGGGATAGCATTGAATCTGTAAATTACTTTGGGCAGTATGGCCATTTTCATGATATTGATTCCTCCTAACCATGAGCATGGAATGTTTCTCCATCTGTTTGTGTCCTCTCTTATTTTGTTGAGCAGTGGTTTGTAGTTCTTGAAGAGGTCCTTACATTCCTTGTCAGTTGTATTCCAAGGTATTTTATTCTCTTTGTAGCAATTGTGAATGGCAGTTCGTTCTTGATTTGGCTTTCTTTAAGTCTGTTACTGGTGTACAGGAATGCTTGTGATTTTTTGCACTTTGATTTTGTGTCCTGAGACTTTGCTGAAGTTGCTTATCAGTTTCAGGAGATTTGGGGCTGAGATCCATATTGTTCTTTAAGAAATCTCATGGGTGGCTAGTAAGGTTTTGAGGAGCTGGCAAGCTCTGATTGGTGAGGGATGGCAGTTGGCAAAACTAGTCTGAGAGTTGCAGACTAGTTTCATGGTCTGAGTGCTTTTCCCCGCTAGCGTCTTGACTTGGCCTTAGTTGGGTATAATAAGAATGACTGAACTTGTATGATCAACTCACACAATATCATTAGATGGGAATTAAGATGTGCTCAAGATAACAGAAGCACAACACCCAAAGATCCCATTTACAGTAATTCTATGGCTAGGTGCAGGGGTGCATGCCTGTAGTTCCAGTGCTTTGGGAGGCCAAGGCGGAAGGATTGCTTGATCCCAGGAGCTCTAGGTTGCAGAGAGCTGTGATTGCACCACTGCACTGCAGCCTGGGCATTGGAGTAAGACTCTGTCTCTTAAAGAAAAATATTGTTCTCACTTCATGCAGAAACAAGAAAAAGCTAGAAAGTAGACACTAGATTTATGAGTAGAAATCTCTTAAGTTTACTAAAACATCAAGAAAATGGGACGAAGAGGCTGTAATTATAATACTGTCTTTTATAGCTAAAGTTCATATTTTTTGTACTTTAAGATGAGGAATTTGAGGCTTAGGAAATTAAACGGAATGATTAAAAACATAATTGGCTTAGCTGAGCTTTTTCTACTTAACGCATTGTGTCTACTAGACTAGTAAAAGGGTTAGAATTCTTTCTTCTTGGTCGGGTTCGTGATACTACCATTATCTTACCAACCCAGCTTGGAACTTTACTTTTTTCACTCTTCTCCTCTTCTCCCACGACCAAACAAACAGTTCAACCATGTAGTATGGACCTTTGCTATAGGTTCTCTGGGGGAGGAGCACATTGTGAGATGTTTGTTTAGCAGCATCCCAGGCCTCTGCCCACCAGTAGTACCTTCTCCCCCGAAGTTGTGACAGTCAAAATTATCTCCTGAGATTACCAAACAAGATGAAGACTGAGAGAGACTTGACCACTAGATTTGAGGTTGTGAGTGACCTTGCTCACAGCATAGCCAAGGGCATGGTATGAGTAGAGCTACTGCAGTGTATGTAAGAATCATGGGGAGGAGTTTCGGCAGGTCTTTCACGAAGCTTGTGGGGAGCAGAGAAACCCAAGTGGTAGCTGGGAAGGGATGTGAGTCAAGAGCATTTTAAGAAAAGAAATGGGAGCCACCCCTGCAGAGGTGGAAAGAAACAGGTGGTATCATGTACCACCTGACAGCAGCTTGAATTTGCTGACAGCCAGGCATGAGCTGTAGCCACAATCATCCCCAGGGCTCTCTTTCCATCTGCTGTGCATGAAACATATTTGGATTCAACAAAAGGTTGAGCATAAAGATCTTTTAAAACCACCACCTCAAGATCCTGCCATTTTAACCAGTCTCTTACACATCTGCGCCCAAGTCTAAAGACTGCCCGATTTCTTGCCTGCAGTGCTACAACTGTGAGGAGGAGGCCATGTACCACTGCTGCTGGAACACATCCTACTGCTCCATCAAGTGCCAGCAGGAGCACTGGCACGCAGAGCACAAGCGCACCTGCCGCCGGAAAAGATGAAGCTGGCCCTTCCTGGAGTCACCCCGACGATACTCTTTTCAACACAGCGGTTTTTGTTTCCAAGAAGCCAAAATTGTTTAGAATTTGCTTCCCATTTTGCACCAGCCTTTAAACACTTTTCGTGAAGAAATTTTGCACAGTAGTTTAAATCTTTTGTTAATGCTCCTCCGAAGTTTTTCAGGGGGTAAAAGTAACATCAGTGGAGGGTATTATTTTAAATAAATTTTAATTGAGAATTTGTTGCATTTTCAGCAAATTTTAAAACATTTTTAGGTTTTACAGAGATTTTAACCTTTAAACAACAGATCTTTAAAAAACAGGTGAATACAAGTGAGTTTAACAAAGAAACATTTAGAATAGATCTGAATGTAAGAACTACAGAACTGTTTCAGACATAAAACATACTACCTTGATGTGACATTTTTTTCTTAACCTTGTTGAGCTGGTTTTGTTCAGCTTAATTTACTGTTCAAAGGCATTATCTGTTGGTCACACCAGTGGGTATATGATTGAATTTAGGGAACAGGGTTGACACAGCAGGGCTAGTCCTGCATATTTTTTCTTAAATATTTCCCAATTGTGTTTTTCATTATTTCTTTTCAATATATAACTTTTATAACAAATTATTAGCTTTGATCTTGTAGTTTAAAATTGCAGGGAACTGGGGTAATCTTTTACTGAGCTGGATCTTAGAGAAAATGAATATTTAAATTTTAAAGTTTGCACATTTCATCTTTGTCCTAACATGAGTGCTTGTAACAAAATAAATAAACAAAAACAAAAAGCCAAAAACTACCTTTATCCATATGTGAAATTATAGATGAGGCATACAAATTTGTTCAATGCTTCCCTTCCCGTCCCACATACATACCATCTCACTGCCTATTACCTGGTGTCACCTCGTGTATCTAAGTTAATACTAAAAGAAGAGAAAGCACTTAAGTTTCACAGAAGCCGTTATGTTTGTAGTAATGGGTCATTGCCTACTAATGAACCCCATCACTGTACACAGAATGAAGAATAATGCATGTTAATTTCCTTGTATTAAAGATGCCGTGATTTGTAAAAAGTCTGTATTTTGCGGAATGTCTGGATTAAGAAGCATTACCAATAGGAATGGATCGATAGTTGAATAATGATTTTTTTATACATAGATATATAAAATACAGCCAGGAAAACGTAAATTACTTTTCTTTTAAAATATCTCACAATTTATGTGTTTTTTTAAAGACTGATCTTAGACCAAGTCAAATTCCCATTTATCATTAGTTTTTTTTTTTTGAGGTTAGAGAAATAATTTGTAAATATTTATTTAGACCTTTGATATTTATTAAAGCAATTACTCACAATGGAAGTGAAAGAATCAGGAGAAAAGCCTTTTAAAAAGTTTTCTCCAGGTTTGTCAGGGTCACTCTAAAAAAAAAATGTAACTAAGTCTTCTGTGAAATATCATCCATCCAATCTCAATGCTGTTGCAGATGGTGGTGACACAAGTTAATTGACAAACTACTGCCAAATGGTGCACAATATTTTGTAAAAAGTACCCAGTAGCCCCATTTCATACAACATACCTAAATTATGCAGTAACTTGGCATCATCATTCCCTCCTTGTTGCTGTGTAATTAGTCAGTGTGGCCACAGGGTGTGGCGCTGATGGACATGTCAGAATCGAGAACACGTAACCTTCTTTGATTGTTTTTCAGGTTTTAAGAACTTCGATCCACCCCTATGAGAGCAAGTAATTGTGGAAATATTTTTGGTGTAAAATCATTCCAGAGTATGTAATATTTAACTGATAGCTGCATGAAAGTGAGATTCGTGTTACTTTGGCTTTTTTGTCTCTGTTGACACGGTTGCACATTTCCAAGTTACTACAGCGTGAAAACTGTGTGTTTGAAAAAAAAAAAAAAAAAAAAAACAAAATTAAAAAAAGAGATTGTGGCCTGGTTTTGTAAAAGTTTTAGGTAAAATTACAATTGATTGTTTTAGGAATCATTATTAAAAATTTTCTGCAAATCATAAAGCTATATCGAGGTGTTGAGCTTAGCCACTATGCACATTGTAATTATTCATTGTGGCTGTCCAGTTCTATGATGCATTCTGGCATTTTGTAAGCTGCTCTGACTAGCAATATATAGATTCATTTAATGTGTTAACATTGGTTAATAAATGTATTTAAAAAAAAATGGCTTTAGTAATTTGTTGATTTAGTCCAGTCGCCTATATCCAGCCAAATACTACTGTCACTAAATGTTGATCATACAGTGTGGGTCGCTCTTTGGTGACTAACCTGATAAGTGTGTTAAAACATCATTCGTTCACTTAACCAGATCTCAAAAAGACCATATATGATTTACAAAGGAGAGGATGATTATGTATCAGCTGCATATCAATCATTGCAAATCAGCCTGAAAAACATACACAACTCAGAATGGAGCAGATTCTTAATTGGAAGCCAGCTGAGGCTTACCCTATGCTGTTTTCATCTGCTTGTTGGTATGATGATAGTAGAGGGTAGGTGACCAGCCCCAGGTCTTAGTGCCAACATTAACCCAGCCTTAGTCGGTCCTCTCTGGTTTTCATCGTTCATGCCCTTTAGATGTATCACAACTGGGATCAGATAGTTTAGGTCTGAATGTTAAAGTCCTGGATACTGCAGGATTGTAGTAGTAGTATCATTCTGTTCACCCTCATTTTGTCTTTGTTTTTCTAGATCTAGTTTCCTAAGCAACAAGCTTATTGGTCCTCACTTAAAAATGAGGTGTTGGCCGGGCACAGTGGCTCACGCCTGTAATCCCAGCACTTTGGGAGGCCGAGGTGGGTGAATCACCTAAGGTCAGGAGTTTGAGACCAGCCTGGCCAATATGATGAAACCCCCATCTCTACAAAAATACAAAAAGACCTGGGCATGATGGCAGGTACCTGTATTCCTAGCTACTCAGGAGGCTGAGGTGGGAGAATCACTTGAACCTGGGAGGCGGAGGTTGCATTGAGCCGAGATCACGCCACTGCACTCCAGCCTGGGCAACAGAGCAAGACTCCATCTCAAAAAAAAAAAAAAAAAAAGGTGTCCCTTTATGAAATACCAACTCTGATTCTAGACCTTATTAGAATTGTGTTCTAAAATAGCCTTTTCAATAACACAAATTTCAATTGACAGATATGAAACCCATATCTATAATACATGAGTATCACTAAAAATTTCAGTCATTGATTACAGCAAAATGAAAGAAGGCCTCTAGGAAGGTGTATAGAGTCTAAGTGAAGTGACAATGTTGCTTCTGTAATTGGGAGGAGACCAAACTGAAGTAGTGAAGCAAGTGGCTTACAGAATAAAAAGCAATTTGCACTTTCCAATATTAAAACTAGAAATACACTTGTGTGAGAGTGGTCTTTTAATAAAAAGAAGGAAAAACGTGCAATTCTTGTAGCAAAGCAATAGCTTTGTCTGGCTACTCAAGACAAGATAGGTGTAATCAGGTAAGTTTTTTTTTTTCTTCAAGACAGAGTCTCACTCTGTCACCCAGGCTGGAGTGCAATGGCACGATCTCAGCTCACTGCAACCTCCGCTTCCCAGGTTCAAGCTATTCTCTTGCCTCAGCCTCCTGAGTAGCTGGGATTACAGGCGTGTGCCACCACACACAGCTAATTTTTGTATTTTTAGTAGAGACGGGGTTTCAACATCTTCGCCAGGCTGGTCTCGAACTCCTGACCTTGTGATCCACCCGCCTCGGCCTCCCAAAGTGCTGGGATTACAGGCGTGAGCCACCGCGCCCGGCCGTAAACAGGTAAGTTTAAAAAGATTTAATAACTTGCTCAGACTTACCCAGTAGGTGAGTGGCAGAGCTAGGTCTCAAGCTCAGGTCTGTTTGATTGTAAAGCCCATTTTCTTTACCCTCATGCTAAGTTGAATATACAGATAGAATATTATTTGATAAACATTTGAAATGTCATCAAGTTCGGTACATCCAAAATCAAACCCATCACCTTCCCCTGCCGCCACTTCAGCTAGCTCACTGGATGCCAGTCTGTTCACAGCAGCATCACAGCCCTGGTCACCCAGACCAGACAGTGATAGAACAAGTGGCCTTACCCTGCTCTTTGCTGTCAGTCTCTAATTCAGTAGGTCTCAAACTTGTGACATCAGGATCACTGGAGGGCTTATTAAAGCACCACAAGCTTCCACTCCCAGCATGTGCATTGCTCCCAAGTTCCTAAGTGTTGCTGACGGGAACATCCTTTGACAACACTGCTTTACCGACATGGGAAAAAAAAAAAAGCAATGGACCCTTTCCTGAAAAGTGCACATAAACATACATGCAGATAAAATATACACACATGCTGCATAAAATTCTGTGGATTCCTAAGGCCCAGAATTATCTCGACCCTCATGTTAAGAATCCCTGATCCAGTAGTACTGGAGCAGCAAAAACGTGGGAAGGGAGACACGTGGGAAGGGAGACAAGTGGAGGCTTGTTACTGTAATCTTAAGTCAGAGCCTCTCAAACGTTTATGTGCACACAGATCTGAGGACCTGGTAAACATGCAGAACCTGATTTAGTGGGTCTGGCACAGGTGGGACAGGTAATTCTGCCAGTTCTAATGAGCCTCCAGGTGGCATTGATTCTTCTGGCCAGGGACAGTATGAGAGGCCAGGTGCTCAGGAGTGTGGAAATTCATGAGATGAAGTACGACTGCACTAAAGTATAAACCCCATAAAGCAATAGTGTTAAATAAAAATGTATGAGGCATGCATGTAACTAAATTTTCTAATAGCCATGTTAGAAAAGTCAGAAAGAGGTGAAGTTAATAATACACCTCAATATGTCCAAACTACCACTTCAACATGGAATTAACATAAAAATGACTGAGACCACTTATATTCATGTTTAACACGAAGTCTTTAAAATCCAGTGTGTCTTTTATAGCTTGCATGTATCTCCATTCAGACTGGCTGTGGTCATTCACATGTAGCTGGTGGCAACCTGTATTCAATTCAGTGTACTGGGCAGAGGAACCTAAAAATAAGAGCTTTTTCTTAGACTAGTGCATGCCCTATCAGCACCTTACCTGTAGTAGATATTCATACAGCCAACATGTATTAGAGCTTACTCGGAACAAAGGAGCTGGAAAAAATAATGAATTCTCACCAAAACTTAAGCCTCGTTGAGGGTAGGCTCTTGATCTGTTTCAAAGTCTCAGGTTTGAAAGCTTAGGAATATCTAGTCAAGGTCCAAATTGACATTTCATTTAGGCAATCCTGGAAAGGGATCCTAAGTACCCTTGTGGTTCTAACGGGCAATTTGAAAACCCTTGAGTCTAACTCCTTAATTCCATACTGGAGATAAAACAGACCCAGAGCTTCTTGATGTCACAGACAGTAATAATAATACAATACCTCCTCTTTTGTAGTTATTTACAGACTAGGTGGCTTCATAAAGTCTTACAAGGACAGGAAGTAGTCCCTACCCTCCTGGAACCAGGCAGGGTGGATTAGCCAACGCTGTAGAATGCTGAGGAAATTCTGAAAACACCGTGGAAACATCATCCATCGATTCATCAATGTGAGAACGACTTTAGCTCCTACAGCATCTGTGTGGGATGTGGAGTATACAGCAAAGAGCAGAGCAGACCTCTCCTGTCTCCTGAAAGCTTAGACTCTAGTGAGCAAGGTGCCATGAAGACAGAACGCAGGACTGTGGAATACAAAGGAAGCATAATATCTCAGGTGGGGAAAGAACTAGTAAGCTGAACCTTTCAGGGGGAACAGGGGTTAGCTGGAGATGAAAGGGGACAGAGGAACCATATTGATTTTGGATGACTTGTTTTCCTCCATATTTTTACAATGAACATTACTACTTTTGAAAGTAGGGGGAAGTTAGAAAAAGGCTTGGTAGGGAGGTGTGAAGTGTTAAGGGTTACAGGAGAGTCATGGGAGACTTGATGTGGTTATGGGCAGAGGCAGAAGGAAGGAGGGTCCTGGCTTGCAAGGAGAGCAGAGACAATGGCACAGGGAGGGCAGCAGACCAAGACGTGGAGAGAAGACGACCCAAGAAACGTGGCAAAAGGGAGAAGGAAGCAGATGGAGGTAAATCATGTTTGGGACCCAAGAAGAACCTATTTTTATCTAAGGAGCCCCTTGGTAGAGAAGGTACAAGTCTTCTCCAACACTGGAATTTAAAAAAATTCTCTTAGTTTTAAAATTGATACAAAAGACAAAGGTTGAAACGTTACAAAGTCAACATGTCTCCGCCAATTTAGTTGTCTTGTTCAGAGGCAATGATGGACACCTCCAGTTTCCTATGCATCCTTCCAAAGACAGACGCACGCAATGCTAGTGCTACCCTAGCACTGAGAACAGTCAAGTTCACTTCTTATTTGTAAATGTGAATCTATAACACATAGTTATATACATACACGTGTGTATATCACCCTGCGCTCAAAGTTTCTTTAAAGTATAACCAGAAAGTAGAATGAATTGTAAAGAATGAGCATGGTGGTTCACACCTCTACTCCCAGCACTGTGAGGGGCCAAGGCAGGAGGATCACTTGAGGTCAGGAGTCTGAGGCCAGCTTGGATAACACAATGAGACCCCACTTCTACCAAAAAAAAATGGTTTTAAAACATTATAGAAAGTGCCAATCCACTGTCTTCTATCTCACTTTAGAGGATCATAAACATTAGGAAAGACTACGCTCTGAATTTTTGGAACCTTTTAATAATTCTAGCAACTGAGTATCTGCTAATGGGAGGGTGAAGATATGTAGGACTGAGGACCAAACATTTTTGAATTTGTCTCCAGTAAAAATTTTGTTATTTGCATTCAATTTCTTACTGCTCTTGATCATGAGGCCAAAGAGAGCTTACTTGGAACAAAGGAGCTGAAAAAGAAATCAGTTCTCACCAGAATTTAAGTCTCCCTGATGGTAGGCTCTTATCTGTAAATGTGAACATATACACAAATGTACATATTTATATACATATGTACTCTTTTCAGAAATCATTACCAAGCATTTTTATTCAGATTTCACTAGTGTTTGTGGGAAACCTCCAGGGTCCCAGGAAGAGTTAGGGTTAGGATCTGCATCTTTTTTTTTTTTTT
>NW_016108047.1:267184-295559 GCF_001604975.1 Cebus imitator
TAGTAGAGACGGGGTTTCACCATGTTGACCAGGATGGTCTCGATCTCTTGACCTCGTGATCCACCCGCCTCGGCCTCCCAAAGTGCTGGGATTACAGGCGTGAGCCACCGCGCC
Organism: Cebus imitator; assembly: GCF_001604975.1. Taxonomy (NCBI): domain Eukaryota; kingdom Metazoa; phylum Chordata; class Mammalia; order Primates; family Cebidae; genus Cebus; species Cebus imitator. The sequence goes on from NW_016108047.1 coordinate 267,299, forward strand.
CAGCCCTAAGTCTGGACTTTTAACCAAAGAGCAGTGTTACCAAAACACTAGGGGTTTGATCTAGATGCTGCACAGAAAGCCACTGAGACAAGTATTGGCAGGAAAGAAGGTTTAATCAGGTGCTGCAGCTGAGGAGATGAGAGATCAGTCTCAAATCCATCTCCCTAACTGACTAAAAGTAGGGGTTTATATAGCAGGGAAGAAATGTGACTTACATGCAGGCAAACAGGAACTAGGGAGGGATGAGGAAAAGGAGTCAGTCAACAGGCAGCAGATGGGTGGTTAGGCAGTCATGATGGGTGAGGGTCCTGGCCTCTCATTGTTCAGATGTGGTGACCTGGTGAGTCTGAGCTCCGCAATACTATCTGCGAGGCCTGAGAGTCGGTGTCCTGAGAAAGAAACCCAGGTAAGAAAAATGTAAGTTGCTCAAGTTTTAGGACTGTCGGAGTCAATTTCTATGTTTATTCTAAAGAAACCATGAATGTCAATTCAATGGGACCATTGGGCTGGTTTCGGCAGGAGGCCCAATTTGAGGAGAACTCACCCAAAACACCTGAAAGGGCTTCTGAAGACACAGAGTTCCTGCTGGTGCCAAATGCTGCCTTCAGAAACACCAGGTGGTCAGGGGGAGACACTCGAAATCCTGTGGACTACACCAGATATTCAACCTAAAAGGAAGAAACTGAAGCAAAGTTAATATAAGTACAAAGTTTATTTGGGCCAAGCTTGTGGACTGCAATTGGGAGCATAGATTCAAGTTGCCCTGAATATATGCTCTGATAAGCAGCAGTTACAACTGGGTTTTTTGTTTGTTTGTTGTTGTTGTTTTTGGGACGAAGTCTTGCTATGTCACCCAGGCTAGAGTTCAGTGGCGCGATCTCAGTTCACTGCAACCTCTACCTCCTGGATTCAAGTGATTCTCCTGCCTCAGCCTCCCAAGTGGTGGAGATTACAGGTGCCTGCCACAATACCCAGCTAATGTTTTTTTTTTTTTTTTTTTAGTAGCGACAGTGTTTCACCATGTTGACTAGGCTGGTCTCAAACTTCTGACTTCACATGATCTGCCCAACTTGGCCTCCCAAACTGCTGCGATTATAGGCGTGAGCCCCCATGCCAGGCCACAAATGGGTTTTTAAAGGCAAAAAAGGAGGACAGGGAGTTGGCTGACAGAAAATTGGCTGTCAGGAATTCTTGCTGGTTGACAGAATCAACAGTGATGAGTGATTGGCTGTACATTGTTAAGCTATGGGATACCAGTCACAGTGTCTGTGGTGGCATCACTACGTTGACTTACAGCTGTAGGGTACAGGGCATGTGCCACTAGATTGATTCATAGATACTGTAGCAACAGCAAGCAGTTTCAAGAGATGCACATGTAAAGTGGAGATGTGTGATGTGACTGCTGCCTCATTTTACTGTCTTTCTGGACCTGATAGTTTAAAAGGACTCACATTCCTCAGATAAAAGTTCTTTTCTCACATTTCTATGGACAAGAATAATTTGTATTATTATACTGTGACTGGAGGGGTGGGCACCTCCCTCAGAGCTGCCGGACGTGGGGAGCTGTGGGATTCTTAGCACTAATGCTTGGGGCTCAAATATTTGAGGACTGTCATCAAAAAAATCCAGCTGTCATTTATTTTTGTAGGACCCATGAGCTGAGAATAGCCTTTATACTTTTAAATGGCAGAAAAAAGATCAATAGAATACTTGATGGGAAAATCATTTGAATTCAATTTGTGTCTACCAGAAAAGAGCCACAGCACTCATTTGAGGGCTATCTGTGGCTGCATTTGTGCTACACTCAGAATCAAGTGGTTGAGATGGAAACCATCTGGCCCTTTCCAGAAAGTTTGCCTCCCCTGTCTTATAAGGTTAGCAGTGAGCTAGAGCTGACACCAAGCACAGCCAGGAAGCCTCTTATCTTCTGGAACAACTGCCCATTAACGGCTAATGGTTTAATCTTAATGGTTTTAATCTTAACCCACAGAATCCCTAAAACCCATGAATATCACCTAGTCCCATTTTGGCAGCCCACTTCTACCTCCAGGAAACACAGAGCTGGCAGCTGATATGGGCAGCAGAGTGTCTTTGGTTTATGAGCTCCCCAAAATGATCATCTAGCTTATGACGACCTGAAGCAGCCCAGGAAATGCCTGCAGCATGCCCACTAGCAGCAGGAACCGCTCTGTGAGGATGAGAACGTCTTACATTAAGAACTCCCTGGCCGGGCGCGGTGGCTCAAGCCTGTAATCCCAGCACTGTGGGAGGCCGAGGCGGGTGGATCACGAGGTCAAGAGATCGAGACCATCCTGGTCAACATGGTGAAACCCCGTCTCTACTAAAACTACAAAAAATTAGCTGGGCACGGTGGCGCGTGCCTGTAATCCCAGCTACTCAGGAGGCTGAGGCAGGAGAATTGCCTGAACCCAGGAGGCGGAGGTTGCGGTGAGCCGAGATCACGCCATTGCACTCCAGCCTGGGTAACAAGAGCGAAACTCCGTCTCAAAAAAAAAAAAAAAAAAAAGAATTCCCTGTTTGTTTTGTAGCAGACTACTCAGGCCAGACATGTGGGGCCTCTCAGCGATTTGAACCATTTGAAGCTCCTTCTCCCTGCTGGGAGGCTGGGTTCTTGGTGGAAACCTGGTCTGACAGTGAGAGGCCTGAGGAGCAGACCCTGTGAAAACACCTTTTCACACTGACCAAAGCCGCCAGTCGTGGGCCAGTGACGCAACAGGTCACCTGGTGCATTCTAGCTCCTTAAAAAAGCAGCCCCCGGGAGGGCCAGGAGGAGGCTGCTGACCCCAGCTTCCCTTGCAGCTGCCCCAAGTGTGCCCAGGAGCCCTGCAGGTTTGGGTTCACCAGGTCCCACCAGAGGCCCAAGATGCTGCATTTCTTTTTCTTTCTTTTCTTTTTTTTTTTTTGAGACAGAGTTTTGCTCTTGTTGCCCAGGCTGGAGTGTAATGGCACAATCTTGGCTCACTGCAACCTCTGCCTCCTGCGTTCAAATGATTCTCCTGCCTCAGCCTCCTGAGTAGCTGGGATTACAGCCATGCGCCACCATGCCTGGCTAATTTTTAAAATATTTTTAGTACAGACAGGGTTTCTCCATGTTGGTCAGGCTGGTTTCAAACTCCTGACTTCAGGTGATCCGCCTACCTAGGCCTCCCAAAGTGCTGGGATCACAGGCATGTGATCACAGGCATGTTCCTGGCCCAAGACGCTGCATTTCTTACAAGCTCCCAGGGGATGCAGATAGTCCTGGTCAGAGGCACACATTCTGAGTATCAGGAGCCGTGGGGCCTTCTGTGACTGAGGAAGGGGCATTTCTGGGGTGGGCAGAAGAAAGGTCTCTGGCTAAGCTGTAGCAGCCACCTCCATCACTGTTTTCTAGTAACTGTAACATCCACTGTCTTCCCTTCCCACAGCTGACCATGGCTTTGGAAAATGCTCTGAAACATTTTCAGAGGAGTTGACCCCCAACTCCACACTTAGGGAAAGTCAACCCACTTCTCTTAATTCAGAGAAGGAATAAAAAGGAATTTGTTTCTAAAGGCATTTTAGAAGTATCTTCAGGTCTGACAGGGGCAAGCTAATCTCTCTGGTCACCTTCCAGGAATCTTCTGACTGCAAAAAAAATAGCATTACTACCTGACTGTAAACCCAATTACAGAGAAAACACAACCATTTAACTCAAATATAAGCATCTGGCCTCTAAAAAGAGAGTAACACAAATATCTATTTTCAAGATGAAACTAAATATTATTGACCAAAACATGAATGGGGAGACCTCATTATGATACAGCTCTTACCTGGATGGAATTTGTAATCAAGAGGATGAGACAGGATTATAACTTGTGCCAATGTGAAAGGGTTTACTCAGGTATCGTTGATTTTGCTTGGATGCACTAATTTCCAAAGTTCTTTGGAGCTGAATTTCACCATTTATTTTAGTGCAGGTCCTGGTGAGCCCACCTTGACTTAGGTCATGGTAAGAAGCAGTGAAGTGGCCACAACGTTGGGCAAGAGAAGCCAACATCAACAGCCAGGGAGTGGTTGGGTCCTTACCAGGCTGGTGGGCCCTGGGCCAGGAGGAACGGCACCTTTGCCTGGTCCATGAGTAACTGGGTCCAACTCTCCTATGGACACAGAAGGCCAAGGTGACCAACATTTGCAGGAAAAGAAAAAGGCAGCCACTGAAAACGGCAGGTCGAGAAGGTGGTCACACCTGCTTAGTCACCTCTAATCAGATTCCCTCCTCCTCAGCCTCAGGGTGAGCCTCTCCTAAGCTGCGTCTTTGGTATTTCGTGGGTACTGGGAGCTGGTGAAAAAGCTGGAGGGTCCTCTGGGAGATGACAGAAGCCCAGTGTGGCCTTGTATTCAACAAGTAGGCGTGCTTACCCCTGAAGTTCTGTTTCCAGATTTCTGAAAACACAGGAAGGCATATGTGTGATGTCTAAGCTAAGCTCAGCCTCTGGGTAGGGTTAGAAGGGCTCGCTAGCTCCAGTGTCCCAGGAGGGCCTGAGGTTTGTCCCTTCCCTTCCCCGCTCCCCTCCATGGTTTAGCCTGATCCCTTCTGTCCCTGAGTCCCACACATGGATGCCACACACAGAGCCTCTGCTCCACTCCCAGTAAATGGAATCTGCATAGCTGGGGCTGCGTAGCTGTCTGTTAAAGAACAGACCTACGAAACGAGCATTCTGACATCATTTCCTGCAGAAACACATTTTTAAATAGCTCAGGTTCTTGTTCCAGTACTGGAGCCTAGGTGTTGCTGGGGTGCCTGGGGGTCCCTAAAGGTGGAGCTCTCCTGCAGTTCAGCTCAGAGCAGAGACACCAGGATGCACTGTTGTGGGGTTATCTGTCCTGTGAGGTCAGGCTGGTGGCTCAGGATAGTCCATGCCCTTTCCTTCCACTCTGTTCTATCCTAGACCTGCAGCAGCTGACGAGTGGCCAGGTCCATCCCTGGACATCCACTTGGACCTGGCTACTTCTGCACCTCCTGAAACAGGGATAGTTCCCTGGGGCCTCCTGGGGGTACGCATACACCTCTGGTCCTTCTCACACACTCTCCTCCAATAGGGCCACAAAATATGTTTCTGCCCAACTATGCTGTGTAACCAAACTTCCTAAGGACTCAACCTTTCTGCCTCCTGCATCCTCCTTCCCTGGCAGGGCTTCTAAGCAGCATGGCTGGGAACCTCATCTGAGTGAGGCCAGCTGGTTTGTAGAAGTTATTTGCTAGAAGTCTTTGTAGTTGGCGTAGTTTAAAAAACTTAGGCTGGGCACAGTGGCTCATGCCTGTAATCCCAGCACTCTGGGAGGCTGAGGCAGGCAGATCATGAGATGGAGACCATCCTGGCCAACACGGTGAAACCTGTCTCTACCAAAAATACAAAAACTAGCTGGGTATGGTGGTACATGGCTGTAATCCCAGCTGCTCTGGAGGCTGAGGCAGGAGAATTGCTTGAACTCGGGAGGTGGAAGTTGCAGTGAGCTGAGATCGTGCCACTGCACACCAGCCCGGTGACAGAGTGAGACTCTGTCTCCAAAATAAATAAATTAATTAATAAAAAATTTAAAACTCAAGTCTCAGGGGCAGTAACGGAAGCCCTTTCTATTTCTACCCATTTCTGCCTTGAATGCCAGTTCTAAACGGGGCTGATCTGGCTACCATGTGACAGAGCTCAGGCACAAACTCGCTGTGCCCACGGAAGTCCAAGTCCAGTTTAGAGATAGGGGGTAAAGACAGGTGTGCAGTCTGGGGAGTGCGGAGCAGAACCACCCCTGGACCCTCGAGCAAGCCGGGTGGACCCGTGTTGCCAGCACCCCATGATGCCCTCGTCTTGACAGGCCACGTTAGCACTGGGGCCAACCCAAATCACTTGCTAAGCTACGGTATCAGCTTGGTCTTGCCCAGTTATTTTGTTCACAGAATTAACACTACAGGCCAAAAGACAGTAAGAGCTACAACTGAGAATAAGCACTAGACTTGAGCTGCATGTGCCTGCAGGACATTTTGCCAGAGGGAGATGATGATACCAGCCGGTGTTTCCATCCTACAAAGAAAACCCAGGGATGACAGGAGAGGTCGTATAGGACTCAGCATGACTTTCTGGAATCTGGTAGGAAAAAATGTTTATCAGCACGCATCAGGAATTGGGAGTTCTACTGGGACAACACAGTCAGAGCTCAGCATCACAGCAAACGCAGCAGTTAGGAAATGACCCCTTTTGCTCTCCACAAAAGCACTCTGACTGCCTCTGTCCAGGTGGACAGACCATCTCACCCTCAGCGCACTGAGATATTTCACAGAGAATTCTCAAGACAAACTGGGGGCTAGCCAGCCCACAAAACTGCTCTTGGTTGCGTCCTAAGAACCCAGCCTTTTGCAAGGGGCCACAGAGAACGCAAAACACAACTTCATAGTAGCAAATCCTACACTCATGCACAGGCGCTGGAACGCATGCATGCATAGTTCAAAGGAGGGCCCCCCTGGGAACAGTTCTTCTGGTTACCTGGTTTGTGCTTGACTGGTCACAGTGAGGGCTGCCACCTGAGGAGTGCGGACCTGTGGAGAAACATCTCTCCTTTGCTATCTTCAGCTTAATCCGACGCAGCCCTGCGGGTCTCACACCAGCCGTGCACTTTCACACACCCAAAGCCTCATTCTCAGTCAGCATGGGACTGTCCTGAATGAAAGCTGGGGGTCAGGGGAGGCAAGTGAAATTCTAACAAAAAGGCACTCAGATTACACCTGGGTCTCTGTGCAAAGATTTTAGTTCCACGGATTTTCTTGTGAATAAACGTTTATGTTCATGGAACCACTAGGCTGAAGGCCAGTTGACCTGCTACTGCTTTCCAAAAGATAAAACCGTAAGAATTCTCAGATCTTGGGCAAGAGATACAGCTTTTGGTTGTCACATGGTTAAAGACAATCTGGACTGGAACAGTCAACCACTCCTACTTCCTGACACGCAAAGGTTCCCTGTGATACAGCTGACAAAGCATTTGCACACAGGACTCATGCTGTTTGTCCCCAAATTACCAATAATCTGTACACTTGCAGCAAAATGTGAACAAATATATTTAGATATATTTAAAAGAATTAAAAAAAACATTTCACAAAACATTTGTTGCCATAGGAATTATTTTTAGCAATAAATGCCCACATCAAAATTTAAACATTGTTCAAAGTATGATTATCTGTACTAAGTAATGCAACACATTGTGTAAACAGAGTCAGATACGTCTCCCTGTAGGAGCAACTTCCTTTTGGGGTTAAAGCTGTCCCAGACATCTTTCCAGGGGACCAATTAAGAAACTGCTATTTTCAGAGCAACAAAAATAAAAGCTTTTATTTGTTCATTTGAATATAAAACAGGCGTTATCACAGATGTACAAAGCGTACTCGTGGTTTAACATACAAGAAGGTTGCTGTCCTTTGCACATAAAAATTTTGTTTGAAACCGTGATTGGTTGAGTACATGAATTTCTCTAACCAGTCACCACACTCTGAAATAACGCTGCTAACATTCAACTGATAAAAGGGACCATCTCCCTTGGGTAAAGTGTCAAGCAGGATTAAATATATATAATAAACAAGCACCATGAGGAATCTGCTCCTGTTTGATTAGGTCTGTGTTTATATGTTCATTGTGTACCCTCTTTTTGTGCAAGTTGATTACACGGTTTTGTCTGACTTCAAAAGCACAAGGTCACAAGACAAACATTTTTTACATTCTCATGAATGATTTATCTACAGTACAATTTCTAAAACAGAATGACCCTTCTTTATTGCTGAAACTGGTGGTACTGTCTCCTTTCCTTTTTCTTGCACAATGAAATTTCGATCTCAGTCCACCAACTCTTTGAGCCAAAACTCGAACATCAGAGTTGACAGGATGCAGAAGAGGCTGCTGCTAACTGCCCTCACAACTGCACTGCAGCGTTCACACTCCTTGAACGTAGAGTTGATTTGGCGACAGTTAAAATTATGTTTAAAGTGATATCTAAATTTGTTTTGCTTCCTGACTTCAGCTGGACCTCAACTTTTCCTGCACACTGCAATTAATGTTTCATAGTCAGTGTCTGACCTGAAGCCCTGCACCTACTTCCCTTTAAACGAGGTGGGTGGGTAGGTGGGTGGAAGAAAATGTCTTCTTTTTTCCTGTGTGTGGTGGTTCCCCCCTTAGGAAGCAGAGACTAGGAATGTGTATCTGAAGCATACGGAGAAAAATATTCACACACAGCAATGAGGTCAAACAATATTTCAAGAATCAAATGGTTTGTGGAGATGGAAGGATGCACCACATATGCAGACAAATTTTTTTATATGTGCCACTTTTTTTTTTTTTTTTTTTAACAACAATCAGCCTTGGATCTCAGAAGTCAAACAAAACTCTTTTAGCAAAAGGCTTACTGCTGACTGCATACAGCAAAGGCAGACAAAGACACTGCCTACAACATAATGAAAAATAATCTAAATTTTGCCCAGCATCAATCTTAGTCATGCATATCTAGCACCGAGAGCCACTGCAGGTCACACTGGGGCAGTCACAGAACACATCTTTCTTGGAGTGCAGATGCTCCTTCTTGGACACCGTGGGCCAATTCAATTTAGAAGTGCACAGGTGAGCTCTGAGAAGCTGTGGCCAGGAGCTGCCAGGGCAGAAACCAGGGCACAGTCGTCCACAGGCGGCAAACGATGCAGCTGGAGGACTTCTTGCTTTAGCCGGAGCTCTGGCATGAACCCCTGGGAACTGTGCTCAGGAAGCTCACACAGAGCTGGCTAGGTCTTAAGATGAGGGGACGATCACCGATGTGAGTTCCGGACACTCCACATTGGCCATCAGAGGGGAAGTCAGTGCAACCCAGTGCAAATGACCACAGAATCGCATTCCTTCTCATAGCAAGGACCAAAAAAAGATGACGCTAACAAAAATGATGAAAAACATTGTGCAATGAATTCTTGCAGCTAAGAAAACTATTTGCCAACCTAAACCCCTCAGTATCATCAGCACACGCTGGCATAAACACATTCACTGTTGTCCCACAGCAAAGAAAAAAATAGTGCACACTGAGCTTTAAATTCTTTCACCATCCTTGAGATGGCAATAATTTCACTTGCTGGTCTCTGGTTCTAGGAGAAACTGAGACAGCGCTCCTGCGCTCTGCGACTGCTGGAACAGCAGAGTGTGTGTGAGTACGGGGGGCACACCATGCAAGTGACAAGTTCTGCATCTTCAGCTTTAAAATCTCCTTTGTTCATTAGTGAATTTATATTTCATATATATATATTTGTTGTGATACTATCCACGCAAGATAATACAACACTTTTTTATATTAGCAAACATTACAAGACTTTAATATTCTTGAATGTTTTTCTCTTTTATAGTTCTAAAGAGATCAAAATAAATTAAACGTTTTGTACATAATTACACATTGAGGAAGTTAACTTATTTTATCTTTTTAGTTTAGTACAAAGATATTTGCAAGATAATTGCCGAAATACACCTTATTTATAATTTCTTCTCATTCTATACTAACTTCAAAGGCCATATATCAGCCTTTGTTTCTTCAGCACATTTCTGACAAAGAAAGCGGCTAAAATCTAATTGGAAGGTGCTAGTTGGAAGGTTGTCTCGTACCTCAAACTTTCCTAAAAGCATGAGATCTAGCAATGGCTTAAATTAGTAACAGATCCATGTCATCAAGATTTCATGATACATTAAAACAGAGAAAACAATTCTTTGTCACACTACATAAACTGTTTAAAAGAACCCAATAGAGGGCAGGATACTTTTTAATTGCTATTTCGGCTTAACAAAATACCACATTTACGAAGAAAGCACTTATTATCCAATAATTAAAAAAGAAAGAAAAGAAAACAAAGTTTTTGAAATGGGCTTTTCCAATGAACTGAAGGCAGTAATCCAAAGTCCTTCTGAGCGAAATTCAGTGGTAAATTCACATTTCACCCCCATGCCAATCGTGGCTGCTGTGAGAAGTCCTCTTCCTCCTCCTCTTCCTCCTCCACTCTCACCACAGAATGGCTGCATTCTGGTGAGTGTTGCCCTGTGTCTGCAAGCTTCAGTGGACACGGAGAACAATGTTTATATCTCTAGAAAAGACCATGGAAGCCAAGAGGTGAGACTACATGTTGTAGGCCACATAGATGGGGTCTAGCTGGTCTGCCAAAAACCCATCTCGCAGGTGCATGCGCTGCTTTTCCCCCCGGGAGTTGATGGGGATGACGCCGATGTCCACTACAACCACCACTCCGACAATCAGGTAGTGCTCCTCCAGGACCACGTTGGTCACCAAGGGAACCAGGTCCAAGGCTTCTTGTTCCGACCCATCAAGCTCAACCACAACCACCAACAAATTTGTCCAGGTAAACACAGCACTAAAGGACAAAAAAGAAAGCCATCATTATGTGTATTCATGCTTTATTTAATAGCTGCGGTTTCTTTCACAAGTTCACTTGGCTCTCTCTGGCCTGCCCGAGCACTCCTGACAGTCTCCTCCGGCCTCTCCACGTCCTCCGTCTGCCGCTCACTAAACGCCCCCCACACAGCCTTCTTGGCGAAGCACCTGCCAGTGTTTTTCCTACCAGCCTTCTCTCTCCGTGGCTTCTGCACGTATGTCATCATCTTCCTGAGTTCCCATTCCCAGCACAGGGTTATGCCACCTGGCTACGGAGTCTGTATTCCAGTACTGCCTCTGCTGCTTCCTGGAGAGCCAATGCCCTGATCGCAGAGTGCAGCAAGCCATCAGCCTCTGCCCGCAAGGCAGCCCTGCACCTCCTGCTTCTAGACCCCAGCTCTGCTGTTGCAGGGCGTGGGGCAGGTGTGTGTGTGCGGAGACCCAGGGCATGGGTGCATACTCCTCCTGTGTGTGCGGTGCGCCTGAGGGGGAGCGTGTTTCCCAGGCCTGTGGCTTGGGCTCAGCGTGGAAGCTGGTCAGCCTGTGTTAGGGAGGTGAATGCCAGCAGAGGCTCCAGAAGGGCTGGCTGTGGGGGCTTCTCCTGTTGTGTCATGATGAAATCACACCTGGGCTGGCCCTTGGGCCCCAGAGTATAAGAAACACATGGAGAAGAGCTACCAGTCCTATGCCTGGCCAAGCTGCTCGCCCCAACTGAGCCAGCCCTCGACTGCAGATGTGGAGACATCTTAACAACTCTGTCTAAAGCACTGAGCATGGCTGGCTTCCTTACAGCAGCGGCTAACCCATGTGCAGAGAGAAGTCTTCTGGAATGTGGAAGAGTCATTCAAATGTTTTTTTTTGGGATCGAGTCATCTTTCGGCAGGATGGACACCAGAGAATTTATTGTGTCCAGCAGGTGGAAGCGAAAGCCCAGTGCTTTACATTTTAAACTACACAGGATTGGCTTTTAGAAATAGCTGTTTAAAGGCCCTGATATTCACAGACCCTGGTGCTCGAGGTCTGCTTGGCTGAGGGGGCCAGAAGGTTCCCAGGCAGGGGGGCTGGATGGAGACCGGGCCCCAGGGCTGCTGGTCACGTGCCTGACACACACATTCTATCCCAGCTTGAGGCAGGAGGTACTGAGGAAACTCACTACTGTTCTAAGTGTGAGAGTTAAGTCAATTAGGAAAAAAATGTGTATTTTATTCAGTGTGGCCCATATATGTTAAACTGAAAGGGAAAACTGGAGAATTTTCCTGGAAATTCTCAGCAGTTCTCCTGGATTTGGCTTTGTGATTGCTGCACGCCCAGGAGCATGCTAAGAACTGTTTCCAAGAAAACGTGCTGGGGCTTAATTCCAGTCACACCGCTCCTTGTGATGTTAAAACGTTGCTCTGCGTGGCCCATGTGAGCCCATATGGTGAGTCTGATATCGCAGATACGTACGTCTCAGGCACGTTGGGTATACTTTTATTGTGGCATTTGAAATTTACAGAACAGTCCTAGAATATCATAATGCGCTTGGCTCTCCGGAGTAAGAGCTGGTGGAGGGTCTGCTTGCTCTATGGCTTCCTCTGGGCTGCAGGGACCTACAGGATGGTGCCAGCGACTCAAGCTCTCAGAGCTTTCCCAGGAGCTGTGCATGCTACATAGTGCTGACAACAACTGACGGAAGCGACAAAGTGTGTCTGGCCTGAATCTGGCAACATGGAGAGTCCCGTTCCGCAAAGCTGGGGTCACAGCTCAGCATGGAGCAGCCAGCAGTGGCCGGAAGGGGCAGCGCAGGGAGGCTGGGAGAGGGATTCGAAAGTCCACTCAAAGGGCAGCATGTGGACAAGGGGCATGTGAGTCTCTGACCAAGTGAGGGAAAGACCCAGGTCGGCGGCCACGTGGCGGGTCACAGCAGCGACACTTACTACAGAGTGAAGCCCAGCACCAGGGTCTAGAAGCCCAGAGGGCACCAGCGAGGCCCGCGACGCTCAGCGGGAAACCAGACAGAAAATGCTTGAGGGAGGTGATACAAACCAATGAAAATCATTTCCTTAAAAATACAAAAATGGAAGGCTGTAACTGATATTCATAGCTATTTAGATGGAAAATACGGCAGGCCCTGGCTGAGTTTCTGGGTCAAAGTCTTCTTGGAGTTTCTGTCTTCTTTGCATACCTAAGGAGAGAACTGTCAAGGAGACTGACAATTCAAGAATTTTCTTTGAGAGTAGGAGCTTAGCCAATTCGAACCACAGGATCATGGTCAGGTATGCAAACTCGATCTTGTAAATTCTGCCAAGTACTCAATGTTCAGATTCAGCAAATGGCAGTAAGTACCAGCCTTTATTGCACCTCCGTTAGCTAAGAAGAGGAACGAACGATCTCAGAAACCATCCTGTCAACCCAGAAAAGCTGTTGATGAGAGAGTGCAGAATGCGCCTCCCTCAGGGTTTCTGAGCTGAGACTGAGACTGCTTCATCAGGGGCCTCTCAGTAAACACCCTGTCTGTTATCCAGGGAATGAACAAGTCTAAAGTCAATGGTGTTGAGTTGCTTTTCATCCTAACTGCAAATATAAAGGCACTGAGCAAGCCTGTGAAAGTCCCCAGCCCTGGCTGACTTAACTCACAGCACTCTAGCATCCAGTGCACTCCCACACATCAGAAGAACGTGCTGCTGATTCTCCAGCAGCACCATGGACATGCTCAGCACTTCACAACAGATTACATGGGTCAGAGAGGAAGATAAAATCCCAGCCGCAAAGTCCTCACCTGGGCCCAGACCAGAGCCTGCCCCAGGCAGCAGGTGCAATACACACACCCTGTCACCCAGCCTTGGCCTAACTCAAGCAATTCTTCCTTTGGAAGTCTCCTCTGGGGTCTGGTCACACGCTGCCTCACCTTTCACTGGAAATTTTCCCACGTCTCATGTTACTTACAGTCCCCAAGTCAATAGTCACAAAAGTATTTTCTGTGCCTATGTGTCAGGTTTGTTTTCTTCCTCTATCATGCTTTTGTAAATTAAAAACCAAATAATAATTTGGCCTCCTGGAAAATTTTATCAAGTAGTTTTCATAGCAATAGAAGCCTATCGTGTTCAGGTAACATATGATATATTAACTCTATGTGTGGAGTGTTCTTTTGTTGCTTTAACCCCAAAAGATAAAGGTTTATAGTTCAGTGTTGACTCGTATGCCCTTCCCTACCTGAGTGAAACTCTCCTCTGCCGCCCTGCCCTCTACATTCCCAGTGCTTCACAAACTGCCCCCAATTCGGGTACAAGCCGCAAGCTCACAACTTACCATTCCGTGACGCTTTTATGGGCTCTGATGACCGAGGTCTCGATGTCGATTGGGTGGTACCGCATGCCCCGCAGCTCCATGGCTTCGTCCAGGGCCCCGACCACGTAGAGGGCATCGTGGCGCTCTGTTCAGGAATGAAAGCCTGTGTGAGCTTCCCTGTCATGCTGCTCAAGCCGCTTTCCTTCTTTTCTTAAAAAAGATGAAAACTACCCCCAAGTGAGACAGGGACACGAAGGAAGGGGATCATGGTTCTGGGGACAGTCTGTTTCCTTCTGCCAGTGAGAGAGCTCCCTGGCAAGGCCTGGCTTGTGTGTCAGTGCCCAGCAGGCTAGCTGCAAGGCCGCCATGCTCCCTCTGCACTGGCTCAGCTTCCAAACCCAGTCAACTGCCCATCGCATGCTCCTCAGGAGCAACTGAGGGATGGGTCAGCACCCAGTGGTCTGCATCCCATGGACCCATCAGCCAAGGTCTCGCCTGCCCAAGGTCACACAGGATGAGGCGTGGCCACAGCAGACCCAGCTCCCTGACTCCATCCCACACAGGCTCCTCTGTGCTATTAGCTCTGGGTATAAGCAGGCAAAGAAAGCGTAGCTCCTGGTAATGTTCATAAAGATTTCCTTAGCTCACGGAGCCATGAAATTTATTTCTATCCTTCATGCAAACCTCAGAATCATGACAATGACAACAAGTGGTCAAGTCCTATCTTTCCTTAAGGAAATGTCCTAAATTTTTATAGTGTCATAAGCATATTAGGGACAATTTGAAAGGAAGGACTGACATATAAAATAGTATCAGATGTAAGTATTTTCTAATTTCAATCAGACAAAGAAAGATGGAGACGCTGACAGGACTCTTTCCCTGTGGCAGGGGGCATATCCTTCAGGGAATCCCTGCTCCCAGGACTCAGTGGGACGTGGCTTTCCTGGCCTTTCTCTAGGAGTAGAAATTGCCACCCGCTTTTGCAGCTTCCAGGAACCTCAGACAGCACATTCAAACTAGTCTATAATTTCCCACAACGCAAATGTCATACCAGGATATTTTCGTATGATTCCTAAATTTAGCCCATTGGGCCAGGCCTTCATAGGTATGTTAGACAGGCATGTAAGGAAGCCTTACTGATGTCTAGAAACTCATCTCCCTGGGATTTGGTTAGGCAAGGTCTCATCAGGAACCTTAGCTCCCATTGTTGTGAAATAGCCAAGTCTTGCCTCTATTTTTAGCAGAACTAAGGAGATTAAGAAAGGATTCTGGAATAAGCAAAGAATTAAATATGGAAGTGCACTTCTACACCATGGCATCAGGAAGCACCCCTGGCCTCACCCCCGCTCTCCTCTGATGAGGCAAGGGCAATGCCATACATCTAGCCACTCCACAGCAGGCACCAGCAGGGGCAGCACCAGGCCCTGTACTCTGATGAGTGCATGGGCAGAGATGGCCGGCCAGCAGGGACGAGAGCCTGGAGCCTCCTCTTCCCAGACAGGGACAGACCCAGCCCTGGAAGTGGCAGCATGCACGTTCCCGCAGCTACTGGGCTAGCTTCTGTCTCGGATGGACCCTGTGTGAGCACGCAGCCTTCAGACGTGCTGAGGAGACTGCGGGCTGAGACTGGGCACTTTGCTGTGGGAGGCACTGCAGCCTGTGCTCAGCAGCTGGGCCCCTCCCTAATTTTCAGTCTGCATTGGTTCTCAGGACAGGACCGGGTACATGAGGCACAGCTCAGCTTGTGGGACACATTTGCATTTTGCCTTTCTCTTTTAAACTCAGCTCTTTTCACACTGGGTTGCAGCCGGCCCACATGTCCTCCTGAGTTTGGCTGCAGTGAACCTTGGGAATGCCTTCTGTACCTAGCGGAGTCTAACCGCTCTGCCCATCTGTGTGGGGGGCCATCCGGCCTGGACTCTTACCTCCATTTGCATCTGTGAGCTCAGTTCTCCGCAGGAACCCCAGGTAGCCTGTGCGTGCCCAGATGGTCTGGGTGTCTCCAAAACTTAGTCTTGAATTGAAGTGATCTGACTGGAGGGATTCGTCTCCGTAAATAGTGAAATAACCACTGGCATTGTGGGCACTGTGAACCCAAATCTGTGAATGGAGAGAAATGTCACTGTGGAGGACATTATTTTATGTCCAGCGAAGTGAGGCTACAACTTTGACAATAAATTATATTCAGTGATATGAAAATTTCCTTGAACTGAATAACCAAGATGATGTTAATCTCATTCAGGTTTTCTGGAGACACATGGAGGATACTGAAATAAAGGCACTTTACCAATTCTGTGGCCAAGCAACCAATCAAGCCATCCACCTATGGGGAATTCTATTAAAACAGATTAGTTGAAGACTTAAGAAATAGCTTTTAAAAACATACACAGCAAATGAACCAAGTCATACTAGATTCCTTACACTTTTCCAAATGATCGTTTCTAAAGAGCAAGAACAAAGTTGAAAAGCTTTGAGATTTCTTCTCTGTCACCTGGTTAGCATACCTCTAGACATATTGCAATAAAAACACACATCACAGAACAAAACCTAAGGGATAAATGCGCATCACACCAAAAAACAGAGACAAAAATGCTTGGATGTCTGACATCTGGGGAAATGGGTAAGCAAAGACTGATATAGTGACTCAAAGCCACAGCCACGTGGTCACACAGAACCATGGACAGGGCTGGGTAAAAGGAAAACCAGTAAGTTCCACAGATGCCCGTGCTGCTCTGCCCACACAGCAAGGGTCAGGAGAGGCAGGGCCTTTTGGACTCTGGCGTGTTTGCAGTGGAGACATTCTGGGCTGGGCTGTTTCCGTTATTTACTGACAATGAAAAGTGGTAAGTTCCATGAAGTCAGAAACCAGTTTACTACGGCACCCACGTCCCAGGCAGTGCCCAGCGTGCGGCGGGACTCAGTGCCTGCTCCCCAAATGAAAAGATGAAACTGAGAGGGACAGTGCAGCATCAGATCAGGGAAACGCAACGTTCTCGGTTCCCAAACACAAAGAAGTTCTCATTAAGGCAATGGAATATTCTACAGCCTTAAAAAAGAAGGGAATCCTGCCATTTGCAAGAGCATGGATGAGCCTGGAAGAAGTGATGCTGAGTGAAAAGCCGGAACAGAGAAGGACAAATACTGCTCTACCTCACTCCCATGGAAACTAAAAAGCTGCGTTCACAGAAGTAGAGGGTGAACAGTGGTTGCCAGGGGCTTCAGGGTGGCAAGGGGGAGATGGGGGCAAAGGTGCAAACCGTCAGAGGGCGAATGGGTTCTGGGGAGAAAAGGTAGCATGGTGACTACAGTGAATAATACCCTATTGTTTACTTGAAATTTGGTAACAACAGAGCCTACATGTTCTCAACACACACACAAGAATGCGAGGTGATGGACAATAGGACTAACTCGGTCGTGGGATCTGTTTCATATTATGTATAAACAACAAAGCATCACAGCACATCCCTTCCTTGTTATAACTTTCTCAATCACCCCTCAGAGTGGAAAACACACATCCCAGTAAGAATGTCATCTTGGAAAGTTCACCAGTTCTGGCCACCCTCAGAGGGAAGAGAACTCTGACCTTAGCCCAGCACACATCTCAGGCAGCACCTGTGGGTACCCCTCTGGGTGCTGGAGAAGCAGGCTCTGCTTTCCAGCTTTGTTTCTAGGAATGTATTTAAAGGAAACTCTGAAGTGAGAGCAGCACAGAATTTTATCTTTGTAGTTCTGATCTTCCATGTGTCTGAGAGAGTCAAGACAGGGAAAAAAAAAAAAAAAAAGACCCAGGAAGAAAAGGAAGGTGGGATGTGAGAACTGGTCAGGACTTGCTCATTAATTGTGTGTTCACCCATGCAGCATGCAGAAACGTGTTCTCAAGTGTGCTGGGGATGCAGCTGGGGCTGAGAAGGTGGCGGCTGCAGGAAGGGGGACACCTGACGAGACGGGACAGGTGACAAGGGGAGCAAAGGTGTCCATGGCTGGACAAGGGGCTTGGTCTAATGGCATGGCAGGCCTGGCCTTGGATGGAGTAACTGGGGGGAGGGCATGCGTGCTGGCACCATGGGAGGAGGCTGGCTCCAGACACACTCTTCTCCAGTGCCCTCTGCTTCCTCATAGAAGCAGCAAGCTCACTGCTAGAAAGAAGAATGGGGAGGAAGGAGGACACATGAAACAAGTCGCCTCTCAGACTGGGGACGCCCAGCAGCACCAGGGCCTGCCTGAGATGAGGTGTCAAGAATGGAGACCAGACCACGCAGCTCCACGAGGCATCTTTCTCCAGCTAAATCCCACCAGCAGCACGGGGGTGGGGAGGGGCACAGTGGCAGGGAGTGAAGAGCCAGCCAGGGTGGGCCCATCCTGAACACAACGGGGCAAAGCTGTCAAGTATCCTTGTTTGCTTTCTGATCTGAAATCAACACGTGACCTCTTGGCACTGCTGATGTCCTAGCATTACTCTTTGTGGAGGTCTCTGCCATTTTCCTGGTGAAGGACTTCTAAGTAATAACAGCGGGAACACAGAAAGCAAATTCAAAAGCTAAGAAGGAAACTCAGTCCACATGCATTACGTGTTTAAATTTTTTCTGAATTATTTGAGGAGAATATATTATACGTCCCTAAGGAAATGCCATCTTGTAATTGTGAGCTTTCATGGACTCATTTGAGCAACGAAGCTTGCTTCACTCTATTTCCAAGGCACTCATAACTCACTCAGCTCAAATGGGCGTGTGGCAGATGGAGGGTGTGTGAGCAGTTCTGATGGTGTCAAGACACGCCGAGGACACGCAACAGAAAATAACCCGGATCTCGGCGGGTGCTCAACTCACCTCTCCGAGGTGCGAGTCCCCCAGCGGTCCTTTAGTTTCTGGGTTGGCAATTATAATCCGAACCCCTGGAAGTATCTATTTGGGAGAGGAAAAGTCTCATCAATGGAAGGAATACAGGAAGAGGCTACACACAAGCCAACCTCAATCTCGTCTTCACATCGTTTCCTTTTTAAAGACTGTTTAGAAAGCAATTAAATCAACATTATATGTCACAAAGCTATAACCCATTATACAACCACAGCCTCACAATCAGGGCATCACGATCACATTCTCACTGTAATTGTTACAATATTGTATGCCATTATGGTGATCTTAAAATTAAACATTTTGATTGACAACCATATCTCAATAAAGCTAAAAGAAATCTATTTAAAATCATAAAAACAACTTTTGAACAAAAACATGATAAATGATGTAACGTTTAACACAGTCTGAATTTTGCAAAATGGGAATTTTCAGTTGTTTCCATGAAGTTATTCACAATACGTACATAGATTCAATATTACATCTTACACCCTGGCGCCCGGCGTGGACGGAAGGTGATGCTTGCTGTCATCACTGAAGTCAGTCACAGAGTGACGTTTTCAGGGGTAAGTGTGGACTTGAAGATAACCCAAAATGATTCTGGCAAAACTATTTAGCAGACAGCTGCTTTGGTGGTGCCAGAAGGGAAAGGTTCTGTGTCAACTGCTAGTGAAGTCTGGCGGGCTTTAATTAGGATGGCTGTGTGATATCCAGCTCATCTCCACCGAATTGTCAACTCAAGATACTGGGGAACTGCAGGTAAACACCTCTGTAATGGATGTCAATATTAAACATTTCCTTTTTCATTGAGACAGGGTCTGGCACTGTCACCCAGGCTGGAGTGTAGTGGCACAGTCACAGTTTACTGCAGCCTTAAGCAACCTCCAGCCTCAGTCCCGCAAAGTGCTGGGATTACAGGCAGGAGACACTGGGTCTGGCCAGAATTTCCTTCTTAATGGAAGTTTAGCTTAGAAATATCTCACATTCCGCCGTGCGCAGTGGCTCTGTAATCCCAGCACTTTGGGAGGCCGAGGCGGGTGGATCATGAGGTAAAGAGATCGAGACCATCCTGGTCAACATGGTGAAACCCTGTCTCTACTAAAAATATAAAACATTAGCTGGGCATGGTGGCGCGTGCCCATAATCCCAGCTACTCAGGAGGCTGAGGCAGGAGAATTGCCTGAACCCAGGAGGCGGAGGTTGCGGTGAGCCGAGATCGTGCCATTGCACTCCAGCCTGGGTAACAAGAGCGAAACTCCGTCTCAAAAAAAAAAAAAAAAAAAAAAAAAAAAAAAAAAAAAAAAAAAAAAAAAAAAAAAAAAAAAAGAAATATCTCACATTCTACTGATATCACTTAGATAAGGAATCAAAAGTTCATTCTGGAAATCCTGAATATAGCCTGTCTCAAATCAGTTCATCTAACATTCACAACTGAGACAAAGGCAAGACATTTTATGGTAAAAACATAGAATGTCCTGGAATAGTCATGCTGTGCTTTCAGTCTGAAGTGAGGCTTCAGGGCTCTGGGTTCTGCTGCTGGCGAGGTCTGCCAGACTGTTACGGTGATGGTGAGCACATTGCTACTGCTGGAACCAACTCTGTAAAGAATTCCAACTTGCAGTCTTGCAGGCAATTTTATCAGAGGACCAGAAGCAACATGAGATGCTATTAGAATTATATCAATGGAGAAGGAATCTGACAACCGGGGCCAAAAAGGAAAACAAGGGTCTTCATTTAGGTTTAAGTAAGTTTATTGCCCTTTAGTTCTAGTAAAAAACACAACCACTGTGGCAGAAACTACTAGGTATCTTTTGATAACCATTCTTTTTCACTCCCACAGTAACAGATACCCCGATTTTTAGGCAGGCCTGCAGATATTCAGAATTGATATCTCAATAGTTCCCAACCTTCTTTTTAGCTAGATGTGGCCATGTGACCAAATTCTGATCAATGGTATTTCAGTGTAGGACAGCTTGGGAACCTTCCCTATGGTCTGCATGCTTTGTTCTCTGCTTTTTCTGTTTCTCCTCCTGCTGGCTGGAGCGGGACCAGCTGCCTCAGCCCGAGGTCCCCTTGGGAATCGGGATACAATGTGCAGAACAAGGCCAAAGGCACCAGCGCCTGTGCTGGTTTCACGGAGCAGGAAATGCCTATTTCCCAACTTTTACCTGAGGAAAAAAGTCTAACTTGTTTAAAACACTGTTATTTTGAGTTTCTATACTGATTGATAGGTTACTTTCCAGAAAGCTTTTGAAAAAAAAAATTCTGTAAAATACATTTCTTAAAACTTAAAGGCCCATACACTCAGAAGCAAACTGACACAGAAATGCATGCTTCTTCCTATAATTCTTACCTTTCCTGATTCCATCAGGGGCAGGCTATGAGGGGATCCTCTTTCCACTAAACGGACTCTGCAAATAGAAAGATAAAATATTCCTAGATGTGTTTTCTGTCCAGTTTCCCTTTCACCAATTCAGCACGAGGTCATGAGCCCAGCAGGCTGTCAGGGAAAGTTGATTCTGAGCATCATCCAATGGCAAAGACACAAGTCACAGAAAGGGCAACCCAGTAGCAGCGGAAACAGTACCTAAAGTGATGGCCACAAAGAAAGCTGATGAAGCCGCAGCTCTCAAATCTGCCAAATAACTGGAAAAATGACTCTGAACTTAAAGTAACCGTGAGTCCACTTATTTTCAGAAAAGGAAAAGAACACGGATTACAGGGCATCCTTGAAAGAGCTGTGGGTCACCCAGGACCGTGCCACCTGGTCCTGAAGCATGGATGGCTGCACTGCGGGTAGAAGCAGGGCTAGGTGTGCAGGGGCCGAGTCTCTTTCCAAGGCAGTGTGAGAAACGCAGCCACAGAACAGAGAGAACTGCCGGGCCCTGACAGCAAAGCTACTCAGAAAAGAAACTCTTCAAAGAACACGTCATAGTAATTTAATCTTAAGAACTGCAAGAACATTGCAGTGATCACAGCCAGCGCTTCACCAACAGTCCCTCCAGGTGCATTATTTCTGTCTTTTGAGGCCTTCATTACTGGTTTTGCATTTTTACCAGGTCCTAGTGGACCACGACAGTCTTCATTTACCTAAGAGGCAATTTTCATTTAAATAAAGTAAAGCAAAGGAGAAAGTGCTCAAAGGCTTGAAGACGGCAGATCTCAGGAGGACCTGCCTCCCACCTGGGGACAGACTGTGGGCAGGGAGTCTGTTGGCTCCTGAGATGCCCTTCCTACCATTGATGTGGTTTTTTTTTTCAGAGACAGGGTCTGTCTCTGTCACCCAAGCTGGAATACAGCGGTGTCATCGTGGCTCATTGCAGTCTTGACCTGCTGGCCTCGAGCCATCCCCCCCGCCTCAGCCTCCTGAGCTGCCAGGGCTACAGGTGTGTACTACCACACCCGGCCAATTTCTACGTTTTTGTAGAGATGAGGTCTCACTACGTTGCTCAGGCTGGTCTCAATCCCGGTCTCAGGTGATCCTCCTGCCTCAGCCGCCAAAAGCGCTGAGATTATAGGCGTGAGCCACCATGCCCAGCCCTCACTGAGATTTGAACCACACTCTTAGGCACTGGGCACAGTGGTCTTCCTCTGTAACTGACAGGTGTAGTCAAAGAAAGAGGATGAAGGGGAGGGAAGGGGCAGGAGGCACCAAGAAAGAAGCCTGAGTGTCACAGGGCTCTGAGAGACAGTTCAGCATAGCCCTCTGCGAAGCATGAGGGAGGCCATGGAGGGTGTGTGCACCTCCAGGCACAGGGGTGTTCCTGCCACCAAGGGGGAGGCACCCAGCAGCATGGATGACACGCAGTGCCAGTAAATCCAGGAGCAGCGTGAAGGGCTTGGCGCAGGCGCAGCGTGTGTGTCAGTGTCTTCGGACAGGCCTTGACAGCTGCACTGCTCCTGCTGGACCCAGGGCTGTCTGCAGCCAGGGGCGCCGTCTCCTGTGGCTGTTCGGTGACGGAGGCTACAGGACAATTCCTCCCACCCAACCTAGTGTGGCTTCTCCTGTTGCTGCAGACAGAACAGCCTGTGCCGGGGAGGGTCATCTGTGGTGGAGCAGAAACAGGGAAGGCCGGTGGCACTTTCCCTTCCGCAGGAGGAGACGAGACGCTGGGGAGGCCGCCTGCACGTGTAGGCAGGAGTCTGATCAGGGAGGACTTACTGGAGCCATTTCAGATTGGATGACAAGCATCAACTCTTTGGTGTTTGTCTTAAAGGGAAGCCTTGCTGCTAACAGCTGATGACGGCTACCAAAGAGTTCACACGATTCAAGCTCTTCAGGAATACACCGATAGACTGGATGACGCTGACCTCCTCCACAAAAGCCTCACGGCTGTTTTAACACAGAATTGCAAGAAACCAAAGAACTTTCAGGAGCCAGGCAGGGTTATGCTACCTTCGGGTGGGTTACTGCTGAGACTTGCCCTGAGAATACCTAGAATTTGTGGTGCAACACAAACACGCTCTCCTCCGGACCCTGACCACGCAGCAGCACACAGCACGAGCACACTTGAGATATCGGCAGGACGTGCCCATGCCGGACAAGGGCACTGACTCCTTCCTGCTGTGCCAGGAGGCCCGCACACGTGCCCTGATGAGCAGACAGTGGAGTCAAAAGTCGGTGAACTGTGGATTACAGAAATGGGCGATCTGCTCCAGATGAAGACGTTAGCAGAGAAGCCAGGCCAGCTGGCCAGCACGGCAATGAGAAAGAGGCACCTGAAATGCGAGGAGAGGGAAAGAGCGAGAGGTGGGGTCAGACGGCCCTGCCTCAGCACCCTACAAAGGCCAGGTGGCCAGCCAGGGAGTGAGCCGCAGCCAAGGCTGAGGGCTATTTTGGACACACTGTTTCCGTTTCTGTGCCCAGTCCACAGTCATCTCTACTTTAGGATGTCCGAGATCCTGTCACTGGCTGGAGTCGGATGAACTGGCAGCTCTGGGAGCTGTCGCTATGGGGATGGCTTCAGAGAGGGTCCGGGAGTCACTGAGGAAACAAGGCTCTTGAGTTACAAAAGTGACAGGCAAATGCCCCGGGGCTCTGCCAGGCAGGGCACAGGCTGTGCAGTATTCCCAGATCTTCCTTCTCTCCATCCCTGTGTTTCTGCCTTGGCCTGTGCCCAGCCACTAAGGGGGCATGGAGGAAAACGAGACAGGCGAGGCTCCGGGCAGGTGTGTGCTGGCCAGCGCCTCGCCCTCTGGCCGCACATCCTTCACTCTCTCCTGCTCTTGCCCCCATACTGACCCACAGCCTCAGGAAGGGAAGCAAGATGGAATCTCAGCTGAGAACCTTGTCTGAAGTGTGGAAAACACGGAAGATCTATCATCCAGAATTTCCTCTCTGGTTAGTATAAAAAAGGTGTGCTTCATACGAAAACAGGTACAGGGTGCTAAATCACTCAGGGCCAGTCCAGGATGAAGCAGCTCAATATCCTGCTAGCAAATGCCACACAGAATTCCTTCATCTACACCAAGCTGAACAATATCCGCATAAAGAGAGAGAACAACATCCACATAGCAAAGAGAGGAAAAAAGCTGCCCCTTATCTAAGGGCAGAAGAGGCGTTTTCCTATAGAACTAGGAGGCGTTTTCCTGTAGAACTGGGAGGCGTTTTCCTGTAGAACTGGGAGGCGTTTTCCTGTAGAACTGGGAGGCGTTTTCCTGTAGAACTGGGAGGCGTTTTCCTGTAGAACTGGGAGGCGTTTTCCTGTAGAACTGGGAGGCGTTTTCCTGTAGAACTGGGAGGCGTTTTCCTGTAGAACTAGGAGGCGTTTTCCTATAGAACTGGGAGATGTATCTGTAACATACACATCCAAGGGCTGATTACCTCCATGTGCAAAGAACTCATAGCAATAAACAAGGTGATCTTGGTTGTTCTCAAAGAGTGTCCTCCACAGTTACGGGGTGGGGGCTGAGTTAAGACCCGGGTCCAATTGAGGTTGGTGCTGACTTTCTCAAACTGGGGATCATATACAAATATCACCAGTTTGGGCAAATTAAATGAGCTATGACTCTGAAGTGCTCATGGTCTGTGAGTTATAAGTAGCTGTGGTTATTAACACTTCTCAGTTAGAACCAGGTTGTAAGTTTAAAACCAAGGCAACTCCTGGCATGGTTTTACAAGAGAGAGGTGGAGGGAAGTGCAGAGGTCTGAGGACTCCAGGAGCCAGAGCAGGGCAGGAGTGCTCCATGAGGGAGGGAGAAACACACACAGAGGCAGCCAGGCTAGCCCTTTCCTGCGGGAAGTGTGACTGGGCCACCAACAGGACCAAGTGATGCCCTAAGAGGACCCTCATATTGCAGGAGCCATTGTGCCAAGGCCCATGCCCAGCAGAGCTACCTTCTGTGGCAGAGCACCTGCCACTCAGGTCATGCTGCAAAGTCTGCTTCAGATAACTCAGGGCTGAGTAAAGCTGCCAGCTCCAGACCCAGAACTCTGTGCCGCTTTTCTTGCTGCCTCCAGCGTGCATTACTGCTGACCAAATCGGCTCCAGGAGGTGCACACTGACGCCCTCCCCAGGTGAAAGTCAGTTTTAAACAGTGCACTTACTTTCACATCAGGGCTACAACTTAACTGTGTGTCTGAATAACTCTTCCAGCCTGGCCTGTCTTCCCCCTTATTTCTTCTTGACTCTAGTATAAATCCTGGACTTGTGGGGAATGAACTGTCTTTTCATCCTACGCTGTCAAGTGGACTTGAAGTTTAGACTTTTATTGGAATAGCAGAGACAGAGAGTTGACATGAGGGTACTTGCCACTAGCCTCTAACTTGCCCTGTCCTTGAACTGCTCTCAAATTGACTCAAATTAGCAACTTGTTTCGCTAGAAGCGATGCCTCGGAAGGCTGGAGCCCTGATTGTATGGTGTAACCCTGAGTGGGGAATGAAGGCATGGTGGTCACAAGGTCTTTCTGTGAGGTCTTCATTCTTCATTAGTGCTTCCTGGCATCACACACTTGACCTCCTGGGAATGGGTGGGACGGTGCTGCTTAGATAACCCGGTTTTTCATCAGTTGTCTAAGAAGAGCCATGGTCGAACTTCTCTAACCCTTCCCCACAAAGCTACAGACGGGACTCTTTCTTCTTCCAACTGAGATTCTCACCAAGGGGCAAGAAGCCTCATCTGGGCCAGGCAAAGGGGGATGAGCACACCTGCTCTCTGCCCAGGACCACCCCCCATGCCCTGGTAGTACCTGGAATCCTCCCACTGGCTGGCAGAGCATCCATCAGCACACCAGCTCCGGAGACATAATAACAACCGAGAAACAAAACAGCATTCTCTACCCCAACAGACAAGCGCTGGCCTTTGGCAGCACCGCCCCCACCAGAAAGACAATCGCTTCAGACAAGTGCAGCTGGAGCCATGACCAACGCCTCGGGGTGGGCACCTGATGCAGAGCACCGCCCTGTCCACCCACGCCACTGCTCAGCACTGGTCCGATGGCCACTCATGACCTGAGGGTTCATGTACCCTCTGCACCTTCAATCTCAAAAATCGGCATGAGACCAGATGCAGACAGAGCTGGTGCTGACCTCAGTGCCAACTCTGTGGCATTTCGAGGGGAGCAAATGGGACACAGAGTAACCGGTGCCACATGGAAAGCTCAGCTGCAGCGCAGTCATGCTCACCGTTTGAGGATGGTATTTATGAATGTGCTGACGAAAAAGGAACCAGAACTTAAGATTTTAAACTATACCTTCTTCCAAAATTAATTCGAAACATGTAAAATACCCAATACAATAGGGCCATTTGAACAACAACCTTTTAAAAATCCCCCCAAAAAGAGGAGAAATTAAATGTTTAAAAACTTTAGGCTAATTGACAGAGATGCTGTGACTGAGTCTACTCTGCAGCCTCCTGGCAGCTAAGCTGCAGGAGAAGACTGAGGCGAGTGTTACTGCCAAAGTTGGGACTTTAAGGTCTTGCTATTTCCTTTGCAACCAGTGAAGCCCATAAGAGCATTAAAATCACAAGGAATAACAATGCTTAAAAATAACAGGCATCATGTCCACACATTCAAAACCACTAACAAAACAAATAAAACCAAAAACAAATGCACTATTATCTCTACAGGAGGTCCTCCTGGGACTCAAGCCCTAACAAAGCCGTAGATGACTGCATGAGACAGCCACAGTGGCCACCACAAAAGGCTCAGGGCAAGCAACTTGGTCATGGAAGCCCAGAAACAGATACCAATCACCCTGAAAATGAGCAACAAGAGAAAACAGAAGGCTTTCATCTAACCAACAGCACGGCACAGATGAAGTACCAAAGCATACTTTGTACACTTTTTCATGTATAGAATTATAAACTTAACCTGACCCCTCCAATCCAGACTCTTCTGCGCATCCTCTCCCCTTTTCTCTCCCTCAGGAGGAAGAGAGCTCTCTGTTCTTTTCTTCCCATAAAAGGCACCATTTGGAGGTGTGGACTGAGCCTACCTTGCAGCACAAATTGCCCTCCTCCATCTTCTTCCAAGGCCAGATGGTTTCCAAGTTTCCAAAGTGCTTAATCTCTGAATGCTAAGTCTGAGCACAGACCCCTGCTACCTAATATCCCAATCACATGCATTGATGTGCGGGGTGCAGTGGCTCATGCATGTAACCTTAGCACTTTGGGAGGCTGAGGCAGGAGGATCACTTGAGCCCAGGAGTTTGAGACCAGCCTAGGCAACGTGGTGAGACGCCGTCTCTACAAAAAATGCAAAAGTTAGCAAGGTGTGGTGGCATGCACCTGCAGTCCCAACTACTCGGGAGGCTGAGGTGGCAGGGTCACTTGAGCTTGTGAGTCAGAGATCACCGTGGGCTGTGATCATGCCACTGCACTCCAGCCTGGGTGACGGAGTGACACCTGTCTCAAAAAAAAGTGTTTGGGGGGGAAGCATCAGTATTACTGTGGCAAAGAGTGGGATAAACTGTTTATCGCTTTATGTCCATCCATAAGATTTTCATGACAAATTCCTTTGCACTGAATTAAAAAAAAAAACAAAAACACTTTTTGTTTTTGAGAACTCCTCGGCTTTAAAAAAAAATACTTTCTGAATAAGACCTCAAAAGCACAGGCCACAGAAGCAAAAACAAGCAAATGGGATTATATATAACTTAAAAGCTTCTGCACAGCAAAAGGGAACAATCAAAGTGAAAAGGCAACCTACAGAATGAAAAAACACATTTACAAACTACTCATAAGACAGGAAATTAATATTTAGGATATATAAGGAACTCAAACATCTCAACCTCAAACGCAAAAACCCACCCAAACAAAAAACCAAACAATCTGATTTAAAAATGGGTAAATGATCCGAACATACTTCTCAAACGACATAAATGGCCAGAAAATACATGAAAAGTGCTCACATCACAAATCATCAGAGAAGTGGAAGTCTTTTTTTTAGTGAAAGCAGGTTTATTAGGAAAGAAAACGAATAAAGGAATGGCTACTCCACAGGCAGAGCGCAGCATGGACTGCTCAGCTGCTTATACTTATCGTTACTAGAGGCGTGAAGTTCAAAACCACAACGAGACACCACCTCACTCCAGTTAAGATAACTATTATCAAAATGACAAAAAATATCAAATGCTGGTGAGGATACAGAGAGGGAGGAGAGACTCTTAGACTTGTTGCTAGGAACATAAACTAGTACAGCCACTATGGAGAGCAATATGAAGGTTCCTTACACACACACACACACACACACACACACACACACACACACACAC
>NW_016108047.1:296004-298645 GCF_001604975.1 Cebus imitator
AAAAAAAAAAAAAAAAAAAAGATATGGAATCCGACAGCAGATGAATGGATGTGGAAAGTGTGGTACGTTACACTGGATTTCATTATGTTACAGCCGTAACATAATGAAATCCTGTCATCTGCAACTAGGTGGACGAAAATGCAGGACATTACATTAAATGAAATAAGCCAGGAATAGAAAGTTAAACACTGCATGTTCTCACTCATGTGGAAGCTAAATAAAGTTGATTTCATAGAGGTACAAAATAGAACAAGAGATACTGGAGGCTGGGAAGAGAGGGATGGGGAGAGATTTGTTAAAGGGAACAAAGTCACAGCAGGATGGGGGGAATAAGTTCCAGTGTTCTGCAGGAGGACTATAACTAACAGTAATCTACTATTCAAATAGCTAGGAGGAAGACACCAAACATTTCCAAAGAAATGATGTCTGTTCCTGATCTAATACCCTGGTCTGCTCACCATGCGCTGTATGTATTGAAACATCGCTATTTACCCTATGAGCTGTACAATTATGTGCTAATTTAAAAAATAAAAAATTTAAAAATACACTTTTTAGGACAGTTTCAGATTTAAGAAAAATTGAGCAGATGGTAGAGCTCCCACGTTGCCCTACAATACAACCCAGTTTCAGAATGTGCGCACATCTGACATCAGTTACAATTAGTGAGCCAACACCAAGATGACTTAAATCCATCCTTTACTCAGGCTCCCTCACTTTCCCCCGCAATGCCCCTTTCCCATCCCAGGACCCTACCCAGAATCCCACATGGCATTTGGCTGTCACGTCTTCTTGGGCTCCTACAGGCTGTGACCGTCTCTGAGAAATGTCCTTGATTTGCTGACCTTGACAGTTTTGAGGAGACTGGGGAGCTGTTTTGTAGGCTGCCCTTCGGTTGGGATTTGTCTGACCTTGTTCATGGATAGATGTGGGTCACAGGTGTTTTGGAGAAAGGCCTCGGAGATCAGCACCCTTCCTCTGCTCATTACCGTTGATGGTGACCTTGCACTTAGCTGGGTCACATCTGCAGGTTTTCCCCATCCCCTTCACATGCCCTCTCTGGAGGCATCACTCTGCACAGCCCATGCTGCAGAGGAGAGGGCATGTGCTCTCTTCCTGGCTTCTCAGATGCAAGGCTGCTGGCCTCATGGAGGGCACAGCCTCCTGCCTCTGGGTGACCAAGCCCATGCCCCAGGCCCAGTAGCTTTTGTTTTCAGACAGCACTTACCATGTCATGTTTACATGCAGAGGCAACACTGTTGATACTGGAGGGAGGGGATGTTGGTTAGCCCAAGGGCCGTGAGCAGACAGTAGAGTGCTGGGGTCTGGGGAAGGTGGAGGGGTCAGGAGAAAAGGCAGCAGCACGGGATCATGGTGAGTGGGAAATGCTCATTGTTTCATTTAGGAGATAAACTGAGGCCCTGAAAGTCTTAAAGTCGCACTGATGCGGCAAAGGGAAATAAAAAATTAGAAAATTAGAAAATGGGATGTGAAGACTCAAAATATCAATGAGTTTAAACACGGACACAGTCTCTCTGGGACATGGATGGTAATTCTAAAAAAAGCACAGACAAAAATATTATGGCAACAAGCCTGCCTCTTCCTTCTCCTGAAAACATTCCTCGGAGGGGCAGGACCCAGAGCCCGCCTCTGGCAACCATCCTGGCTTGTTTGCAGCCGGCCATGGTGCTCCATGGCTGCTCTCCTTCCACACACATCCGGCTAGGGAATTTTTGAAGAGTGGGGAGCCAGAGAGGCGGAAGCCGCGCAAACCAGGCTATGGGAGGATGGCAGAGCCTCGCAGGAGACTCTCCCGTCCAAATAGCACAAGTGACATGGTGTAAATGTCAATTATTTCCTTTTCATTCAGTTTTCTCCACTGGGTAGTCATCTGTTTTCTAGTGGATTGCAAGTTCTGTTTAAGGAATCATGAAAGCCATACTGTCCCTTACTCAATGATCACGTCTGAAGCTGGGCAAGACGATGGATTAGAAGGCTGTTCATGCCTGAAGACAACCAGAGCAGAAGAAATAAAGTAGAAAAATATAAACTAATCATAAGAAAAAAGGCACTTGCATGAGTACATACACAAAATCGTATATCCACGTAAAGATATAACTACATCAGCTAATTGTACCGAGACCTACAGCCAGCACTGTCCCAAGCACCTGATGCATACGAAGAATCCTCCTAACAACTTCAGGGGTGGCATCGCTACCGCCATTTCACAGGCAGAGAAAGTAAAACACAAGAAGGCAACCTGTGCAGGATCTCTTGGCCAGAAAGTGATAGATCTGAGGCCAGACAGTGGGGCCTGAGCCTAATCCAGGCACCTGTTAGATTCATCGCAGCCAAACAACTCTGAGGCTCAGCTAGGGTACCCAGGGGATGGAGGAGTGAGGGTGAGGCTCCCGGGTACACCTGCTGGGGCAGTCACCTGAGGAGCATGTGACACACTGAGAAGCCAGAGCGAAAAGTACGGTCATGTCCCTTGATGACATGGAGACATCCTGAGAGATGAGTTGTGAATCGACTGCGTCATAGTGCAAACACCACGAGTGCCCTACACACACCTGGACGGGGGAGCCTCCTGACTGTGTCATCGTGCACACGCCATGAGTGCCCTACACACACCTGGACGGGG
>NW_016108047.1:299711-380263 GCF_001604975.1 Cebus imitator
AGTGCCCTACACACACCTGGATGGGGGAGCCTCCTGCGTCATCGTGCACACACCATGAGTGCCCTACACACACCTGGACGGGGGAGCCTCCTGTGTCATTGTGCAAACAGTACAAGTGCCCTACACACACCTGGAACGGGGAGCCTCCTGTGCTCCTATGCTGTGTGGTATGGCCAAGTGCTCCCGGGCTGCATGCCTGGACAGCACGTGACTACATACACAGAAAACACAACAGCATTTCTGTATCTAGACATAGAAAAGGGACAGTAAAAAATGCTGTAAAGAGATAAAAAAAAAAAAAAAAACAGTGCACCCGTATAGGAAACTTACCCATAAATAGAGCTTGCAGGGCTGGAAGCTGCTCTAGGTGAGCAGGTGGTGAGTTCACACAAAGGGTAAAGACCTCACTGGACACGGCTGTCAACTTTATAAGCACTGTGCCCGTAAGCGACACTAAATCTACATGAAAATTCCTCTGCTAAATAAATTAATCTCCATTTACCATAACTTTACACTGTAAATTGCTAAAAGCTTTTTGACTCATTTATAAAAACACAGATTAAAACATATTGTAGAGCTGTATAATTTTTCTTTATAACCTTATAAGCTTCCAATTAAAAGCTTTTTACTTTTTAAACTTTTTTTGTTAAAAACTAATAGACACACACATTAATCTGGGCCTCCACAGGGTCAGTATCACTGAAATTGCTGCCTTCCACCTCCACATCTTGTCCCACTCAAGGTCTTTAGGGCAATGACATGCATGGAGTTGTGATCTCCTATGGGAACAATGCCTTCTTCCAGATTCCTCCTGAAGGACCTGCTGAGGCTGTCTTACAGTTAACTTTCCATTGTAACTAGAATGTACTCGAAGATAAAGATCAATGATAAGTTACACAGCTGTCTTTTATCA
This sequence comes from Cebus imitator, assembly GCF_001604975.1. Classification (NCBI taxonomy): domain Eukaryota; kingdom Metazoa; phylum Chordata; class Mammalia; order Primates; family Cebidae; genus Cebus; species Cebus imitator. The sequence continues at coordinate 300,625 of NW_016108047.1, forward strand.
TAATCCAGTATTATGCACGTACTGTGTATGATGCTACTTGCTGTATGTTTATATGACTGGTGGCACAGGTTTGTTTACACTAGCATCGCCACAAACATGATGGCTACGATGTCAAAAATTCCTCTGAAAAAACTCCTCCATTGTCAGAGGAATTTTTGGTTTCACTGCAGTCTTGGGGAACCACTGTCGTTTAGAGAACAGTGTCTTGGGGACCACTGGGGTCCGTCATTGACAGAAACGTCACTCTGCAGCACATGACTAATTCAGTAAAGGGGCATGGGCTCCACTTACAGCCAAGCTCCCAGTCTGCTGAAACCACAGGCCATGATGAGTGCACTAAAGACCAGCTGGAGAACTCTGGCACCCTCCCAGTGAATCTTCCTCATGCACACATGTATGCACACGAATGTACTCACATACAACATACTTCCACATGCAGGCACACGTGTGCATACTTGTAACACAACTCCACATACAAAACATAAGGCAATACTAAGACTCAATTTGAATGTACACATGCACATACATGCAACACACACAATATTCACATAGCCAACACAGCACAAACGCATCTGCATGCACACATGTACACATGCAACATACTTACACACATAAAATTCAGTACACTACACTCACATGCACAAACTCACACTTGCACACACATGCACAAGTGTGCACTTGCATTCTTGCAGACCCTCATACATTTGTACCACACACCCACTCACCCATGCAACATACACATGCATGCTCATACTTGCATGTACTCATGTGTGTATAAATACATGTTACATATTTGGATGCACACACAAGATGTGCAAAGCCATAAACATGTACAACAGTCGAAACAGTCATAATTGCAACACACTTGCACACTTGCAACACACTCGACACACATGCATGTGTCTATATTTGAAGCACAAAATATACACAATACACTCATGCACATGCAAGTGCAGTTGAAACATGCAATATTGCACATACAGGCACATTTGTAACACAAAACAGCATCATATATACACAATACTCTTGCACAAACTCATACTTTCATGCACGTGTGCACTTACATCATACTTGTACCCAGATCACACCCACCCATGCGACATGACACAGGCAAGCTCACATACACACACAAACTCACATTCACTTATGTGCAGACACTACACTCACACACTTGCAACACACACACATGCAGGTACACATACCACACTCACACATGCACTGAGACACACACACAAGGACCTGACTGGGTGGAAGGCTGCTGTTTAGCTGTTTGTCTTGATCTCTATCTTCACTCCTTCCATTCTGCTGCTAAGTCTCAAGTCTACTGATGCACTTTTATTCTGTGCCCCTGCTCTCAGGATCTTGATACCTGGGCTAACCACTCAGTTGGAATTAATTTAATGTCTATGCTTTTCTGGTAATACTCTTTAACTATGACCTCAAGTTACAAGCCCTGAGGAAGCTAAGAAAGTTTTCATTCTCGGATCTTACACCAGTGTAATGTTCATAAGATCTAACAAATTGCTAAAACTATTTCTTTCTGAAACAAGGTCTTGCTCTGCTGCCCAGGCTGGAGTGCAGTGGTGTGATCACAGTTCACTGTAGCCTTTAACTCCTAGGCTCAAGCAGTCCTCCCACCTCAGCCTCCTGAGTAGCCAGAATACCGGCACATGCCACCACACCTAGCTAATTAAAAAATTTGTAGAGATGGAGTCTTGCTGTGTTGCCCAGGCTGGTCTCAAAACTCTTGTGCTCCAGTGATTCTCCTGCCTCAGCCTCCCAAAGCACTGGGATTACAGGTGTGAGCCCCTGTGCCCAGCCTTAAAACCCCATCTTTAACTGTGGACAAATAACTATATTTTTTCCTATCTAAAGTCTGAAAAACTCAAGTATTCATGGAAAGACCAAATTGCAAGTTATGAGAGACTATTGAATTCATTTTAAATGAGTAACATTGTAAAGAATATTTTAAAAATGAACAGTCTCTTTCAGATAGTCTCAACTATTTCATCATTTCCTTCCTGCACATATGGGACTCTGATCTGTACCAGAAGCAAGGAGAATGTGTCTCCTTGCTCTGTGATGCAGAAATGCTCTCCAGGGTGACCTGTGCAGATGCAGGAGGGTCCCACCCACCATGGCTCCATGAATAAAAAGGCATCACAAACAGAGGTAGAAAACCAAGTAGAGATGGCTAACAGACCTGTCTGGCCACTGACGTCCACAATGGTGGTCTTCCTCTGTAAGCCTTCACTCTCCACCTCTCTCAAGGAAATTGCATGTGCATACCAATAAGTTAACCTTCTCCAGAGTAATTAGATGATAATTGGGCAGGTACCGTGGAGCTCCCAAGTGAATGTGCCATTAAAGTGACAGAACAGTAATTAATCCCGTGATAAAACCTAATGCAGATCAAGTGAGAAAACCACCATCCCATTTTTAGAGGAAGAATAACAAGAAAGAAACAGGGTCAGTGCTTTTGGTGGCTCTCACTTCATGTCCCTCAGCTGCTGGCCTTGGACTGTCTCTTCTCACCCTCTGTAGCCAGCTGCCCTGGGCCTGTGGAACAGAAGAGGCAAGTCCTCTGTCATCACTCAGCTGCCAGAGTCCAGTGACAGCGTCTGTCCCAGTCCGATACTTCACAGGGTTCCTTGACATCGTCCTCACAGGTGCCTGGGAAGAATGGTTTTACTGCACCTGTTCTGAGCACCCTCAAAGCTCCTGCTGAAATGCAATTCCCAGGGTTGGAGGTGGGGCCTATCGGGAAGAGTGGGAGTCATGTGGGCGGATCCCTCAAATAGGTGTAGGAACTCCCTGGGGGTGAGCGGGTTCTCGCCCTACCAGCTCCCAGGTGAGCCAGTGGCTAAAGAGTCTGTCCCCCCCCCATCCCCTCCTCCTGTGTGATCTCTGCACATGCAGCTTCTTTCCCTCCACCGTGAGTGACGCACCCTGAGGTCTGACCAGAGGCAGATGCAGGTACACTTCCAGTAGAGCCTGCGGAACCCTGAGTCAAATACACTTTTCTTTATAATAGTCACCCAGCCTCAGGTGTTCCTTATGGAGACTGAAACTGACTAAGGCAAGAGGGAAGCTGAGGTGACAGAGAATAACACCTCATCCCAAAGATGCTGATCTCTGACCTGTGTGACCCAGAGCGCCCTTCTGCCAGTGGCTTCAGCACAAGGCGTGTTACATGCTGGTAAAGGTCAGAAGTAACGCTGGAGATTAAAGATGGATGACATTTTTACCCAGGGAATATTTAAGGGTGGTTGAAGGAAGGAGAGGGCGTTGGAGCTGAGCTTGGAAGACTGGAAGAAGGCCCCTGAGGCCAGAATCCCTGGAGTGGGCTGGGGGCCGTGGGCTGCAGGCTGTGAGTGGGTGCTGGAGGCACTGGAGGACGAGGCTGGGACACCGCTGAGTTCTCTGCACTGGGGTTAAGGGAGAAGGGGCCCAGCCAGACGGAGGGGCACAGACCCGGTCAGAAAGGTCAAAGAAGAGAACATCGTGAGAAAAAAAAACGGAAAGGAATGAGGGAGAGTGAGAGCAGCCCCAGGAGCCGGGAGGGAAGGGTAGCGTCTCCCACCCAAGTGCACGGGAGGAAGAGCAGCACAGGCTGCCTCTGGAGGCCAGCAGGGAGCAGTTCAGGGGTGCCCGGGCAGGGCCTGGTGAAAGGAAGTCCCTCTGCCTTGCAGCGCCAGACTTTGTTTTTGTTCTTTGTAAGTAAAATGCTGAGGACGCAGGGAGGGTCTGAGTTTTGTGAAGACATCCGGCATCCGAGGAGCTCCTCTTGGTGCTGCTCCAAGGCAAGAGCCAGCGCTGTGAGTGCTGACGGGAGCCACACTGTAGCGTGTGGGAACCTGACGTGGACGGCGCGCTCCTGTTCCCTATGTACTCTCACTTCCATCTCAGATGCTCTCCAAAGGAGCCAGCAGCCTAGTCAGGGCAAAGTTTGCTCTTTAAGGGCCAGGCCATACACAGAACTGCATGAATGTGTTCTTTGATGAGCTACTGCTCACTTCTTCAGGAAGTTATACAATTATAAGATGTTTTCCAAAGAATTCTTATGGGGAGTCAAGCAGATTTGTTTTAAAGCCCAAAAGTGATTATTTAGAAAATTATACGCCCAGAAACAAGTTATCTAATCTCAAATGACATTTCTGATTTCTCTAAGTGTTCCAGTCTGAACTTTGTCCCTGGCAGCTGGTGACCCTGGGGCAGGTGATGTCTCTGGTCCTCAGCCTGTAGGGCCTCTCTAGGGCTTCTAGGTGGCCGCCACTTATCTGTAATTTCTTAACTCTGCAGCCAGTGGGTCGTCGACCGGAGGTTCTGATACAAGAGCCACAGGGCCAGGCACACATCCACAAGTGTGAACCGTCAGGGCAGCCACGGCTCCTGGACCTGTGAGCGCTCAGCCACGGGCTGTTCCACGCAGGCTGCTGGGCAGCATCTCTGCCTCCCCCTACCAGATGCCAGCTGAGCCACTGCTCACACTGTGATGACTGAAAATGCCTCCAGGCACACCAGACCTCCCCGGGGGCACAGACACACACAGCAACACGTCACAGAGCAGCTGCTGGTGGTGATAAGGGCAGACACCACGTCCCACGCACTTCATCTAAGCCACAATGAACGGTCATGTCTGGTCACCAAGTGGAAAACAACCTGTTTCAATGGGGAAGTCTGCAGTAAAAATGACAGCATTCTTTCCTTCCTCTCTAGAGGAAGGTGAGCAGGTGAGACTCCTCTAAAGGGCTTTTCATCCTGCTGAACTCTATCATCCCTGCCTCCTGGAGACGTTCTCACACACTCACCAAGAACTCCACTTTTCTTCCCCGGGGCTGCTTAGGAGGTCGTATAGAAAAGGTGACCCCTAACACCTATTTTAAGCACCTTCACAAAACATTTCCATTCATGTAAAGAAATGTGGGCAGGATGCTGACATTTTATGAGGTGCAAAATAGTGCCTGACTAAAATGGCCAAGGAAAAGAACTGAGCACCTGCCCCTGGTGAGACAGTCAGCTAAAGCGGCCCTGGCCACATGCTTCCTGCCACTGCTGTCCCGCAGCGGGTTTTTCTTTCTTTCTTTTTTTTTTTTTTGAGACAGAGTCTTGTTCTATTGCCCAGGCTGGAGTGCAGAGGTGCGATCTCAGCTCACTGCAACCCCTGCCTCCCAGGTTCAAGCAATTCTCCTGACTCAGCCTCCCAAGTAGCTGGGATTACAAGTGCCCGCCACCATACCTGGCTAATTTTTAGTGCAGACAGGGTTTCGCCATGTTGCCCAGGCTGGTCTCAAACTCCTGACCTCAGGTGATCCGCCTGCCTTGGCCTCCCAAAGTGTTGGGATTACAGGAGTGAGCCCCTATGCCCAGCCAGTTTTCTAATTGTGAAGTTCAGGCCAATGCCTAACTCCACCACGTCACTCACAACAGCCATGCTCTGAGCAGGTAAACATCACACGCACCACTTCTCCTACACGGATACTTGCATGCAAGGCCACAGAACAGAAAATAAAAAGGAAAACAAAAAAAAAACCCAGCAACATACAGTACCTGTCATGCCTCAGGGCCCTCATGTCCACGTAGACAGTGGTTGGGTCAGGTCCTGAGGTCCCCTGCAAGCAACAACACAGGGTGTTTAGTTCAAGTTTATGTGGAAGATCAGGGTGTACGCTTCTTCTAGCTGGGAAACACTTCTTAGGTAAAATCTTAAAGTGAAAAATAAAACTAAATGCATTTAGACCAACAACCTCTCCAAGGCACCACCTATTAGCTTTCAGTTTGATAACCTAAATTCCAGAAGGAATACCTGATTAGGATAATACTGGATTCACACAGCTTGACCACCGATATAGAGAAATAGAAGAGAGAAAAGATAAGCCACACACTGTGCCAATTAAAAGGAAACTGCCAGGATGGCGGCTGGCCGCAGAAGCAGGTGGGAAGGGGATGAAGCATCTTTATGGAGAAACTTTTACTACATGCATCCACCTTTAAAAACAAAAGGTGTATTCTGAGGGCCCAGGGCAGTGAAGCAGATGTGTGACGTGGATGGACAGGTCAGGGAGGAAGAGGTGAGGGCAGCATCTTGATCCTCCGGCATCAGGAGGACATTTTTGGCCGAGACATAGGTCAGAGAAGGGGTATTTTATCCTGGTAAGCTATGCAGGACTTTGCGGTCTGAGCCATTGGGCTGTTGATTTTACACAGGGATCCAGAAATCTTATCTTGGCACCATAAACTGCTTGAAAAATTACACCATGTTGACTTCTGACCAGTTACCTCTGTCCAGATAAGAGCAGTCTCATTAGGTCTCACTACAAACCAAAATTGTATGCCCACTTTTTGGGAAGGCAATATAATACCTTGGTTGGAAAGAAGACTGAATCTACAATAAATTTACCAAAAAACAAGGAATCCCTTCGGACTTCATTTGAAGAATTACACTAAAATTCTTCAGGAGAGAATTTCAATTTTTGTACTAAATGCATAAAATTGTCTTACACTGTTTATATATAAGGAAAAAAAACAAAGACAATGTCATTAAAGCATACCATAGTACTCAGTAACCCTGGGCTGTGGTATCTCACCACCGAGATCAAGAAAAAGAACAAAACATGCGAGTCAGCTGTGCAGCAAAGCCGCGCCGCAGACCAGCGCCGAGCAGAGAACCAGCCACAGTGAGTAATGCAAAAGACACAGCCACGGAGGGTCAATTAAGAATAAACAAGCAAATGGAAAACAGGTGGAGAATGAAATAAAACAGAGACGACCCAAACCGGCAAAGGAACCACTGACCGCACCACGGGAAGACAGCGTCGGCTCCGCCTGAGGCCTCAACGCGACACCACCGGGCCGGCAGCACCCATGATCCCAGGGCCCACAGACCCCCAGCCAATCTGCACTCAACTGCTATTCTGTCCCACGGCTGGATGCGCGCAAGGCAGCAGGGCTAGGCAAGGAGGCACGGGTGTGACAGACAGGAAAGTCCCCTACCTGCTCGGCCAGGGTCCACAGCCTGTGAGGCTACAGCAGCAGAAGGGCAAGGACAAGAAGAGAGGAGAGAACACCAGACAACAGAAACCCACACGCACAACACACAGACACACATGACCCGACAGTGAAAAATGGGATAGAGAAGAGGGAGGGGTGGGGAGGAGAATGCGAAAAGCAGGAAACAAAATGAAAAGAAGATCAAAAACAACATCAAAGATGGAAATCATTAAAATTAATCACTGTATCGTTAAAGGCTAAAAGAAATGTTTTAAAGATGTCAGCATATCCACAGAGCAACAGAAGAGGCGGCAGCAGGTGACTGGCCGAGTGACTTTTCAACACATAAGGTAAATGGTGCACGGCAGAGTCTCACTCACGGTGCTCTTTCTGAGGGACACGGGAGGGCAAGTTTTATTTGCTAAATCTGTTAAGGTAGTTCCAAATTTCTGATCCTAGTGACAAAGGAGGGCCTGCAGCATTTACATCTGAAACTGGGGCTCTAGTCCTATCCACCTACATGATCAGGCGAAAGCAGAGGCCACTGTGCATCTGAAGCCTGAAAAAATCTGAGGCTGAGCTCTCTGCAGTCTGCTCAGCAGCCTCATGAGGAGTTTCCACTCCAGCAAACGTCCTCTGTTGCTGTTCCCCAAAGACACCTCCATTTGTTTTCTTCTCCTCCTCATCTTCCATGGCTGTGGTCCCTGCCTGCTGCCTGTATTAAGTCACCTACCTCAGCTGCTGGACAATTCCTGAAAGCAACCTGGCTAAGCTCCTTGGATGCAAGGTATTTTTCCCTATGTCACTTAGCTGTCTTTCCCAAATATTCCCAAGAAGTACAAAGAGTAGAAGATTTTCCCCAGGTGCCTGGACTGATGCATGCCTGTTCTTTGTGTGTACGGCCCAGCACCCACCCACACCCTATGACGACAACAGGCAGACACTAGAGACACAGCCGCAGCAGTCAAAAGGGAGTTCTGAACTGGGATTCTTCAGGCTGAAATTTGGTAACAAAGCCAGATGGAAAAACTGCCACCACTCACAACAGAGCCAAGTCTATGAAAATAAGCAATGACTCAAGATTAAAAAAAAAAAACATTCATGATTCCACTTTTCTCTGTTACTTCACTAGGGTAATTATGGCTACCACCCTCTCTCAGCATCCTTATCTTTAAAAAACAGAGGCAGGGCATGAAAACAGAAAATAATTGGTCAATAAAGGCATGTACATTCCAAACATACAGTGGACTTTTGCTGAATATATTCAAGCTGAATGCAGTGATTTAAATAATTTCCTTCCTTCATGATTCCTTGAAACCCAAATATTAACCGGAATGAAAGTAAGTCAACATTCTCTCTAAATTATCTTAATTCAGAAATTCTATTATAATGGCTCAAGGTAGTATCTCAGAAAACAACGTGCATGGCTAGTACTTCCTTCCCGTCTTGCATCACGTGGAGGAGGCAGCACTGCACCTGCAGCCAACTGGGCTGAAGCATGAATGGGGAAGAATTTGTGAAGGGGGCGAAGAGGAAAGATACAGATGCCTCCAAATTACAACATCCCTGAGCTACAAAATCTGAAACTTCAAGATACATGTTGAGCGACTATTTAACAAAATCTTCGTATTGTCAAAGAATGCTATCCTTAAAGAGATCCGTAATGCAAAAGAATGCCTCTCAGTATTTAAGAATCAAATACTTGCAAAAAGGATCCACAGAAACACAGCATTATCCATTCCAACTAAAACCTATTCAGAAACAAGATAAAGCATTTTTGAAATTCCAAGTTATAGTAATGAGGAAGAAGGAACCACATTAAAATTCAGTTACATAATAAAAACGTTAAAGACTCAGCCTTCCATATCCCTGAGTTTTGCATCTTTAGATTTAACCAACCTTGGTTCACAAATATTTGAAAAAACTGCACCAGTACTCAACGGGAACAGACATTTTCTTGTAGTAATTCCCTGAACGATACAGTACAACCATTTACACAGCATTTACATTACATTAGGCATTATAAGTCATTTAGAGATGATTGAAGGTACGCCAGAGGATGTGCATAGGTCCTATGCAAATGCTGTCCAATTTTCTAGCAGGGACCTGAGTGTCCGTGGACTTAGGTATCCATGGGGACTCTGGAAACCTGTCCCCTGTGGAAACTGAGGAACAAACATATATACCAAAAAATAAGTTTCTTACTGACATAAAAGTATTATACCAATTAGGTACTAAGTGCTTTTTGAACAGGTGAGTTGTATTTAAATCTCAGCTGAAGATATACAGACTCATACCCCAAATATCAGCACAGAAAACACAAAACGGCACTAATTTTAGCACTTAAGCTGATTAGTGATTATCCAGCAATTCACACACCATATTAGCACAATCTAGTACTTGCACATAAGGCTACAGTTAAGTCGAAATGTGTGAAAGAAGGAACCAACTCCAAAGAACTGACACTGGGCTTATCTAGTATGCTAGGTTAGCCTGAGAAGAAAAAGCTTGTGTTATATGTCTCCAGGAAAATGACATTCCTGAAATTAAAAGAGAAAATGACATACAATTTGACTACTTCTTTGCACTCCTCTTTCCAGAAGAACTTCTCTATTTGCATTAAATGTAGGGGCTATGGAAATGGAACAGGCCTGGAGGAGCCAAATGTTGTACTCCGAGTCATCTTTTCAAAATGAGTAGTTAACTATGACACGTCCCTGCCCGAAGCCCTGTAACAATTTCCCACTGATCTTGGGAAAAGAAGCAGTGCATGCATCCCTCTGTCGTCCTCCCTCTCCTAGCCCTCTGAGGTTGCAGGGGGCTTCAGTTCCCCTTCCCTGCCCTTCTCGTCACCGCTAACTCATCTTTGTGAACTCCAGCCAACATCGCCTTAAAGAAGCCTGACTGGGAGCTTGGCCCTCCCTGTGCTGCACCAGACACCAGCCGCTGGACGCTGTCCTTCACATGGACTGTGGCGAATGTCCGCCTCTCCTGCACATGGGAAGGCGTACCAGGACGAGGCTCAGTTCTGCTCTTGCTGCCGTGAAATGCGTTAGACTAGGTAACAGCTGCTCACAGCTCTGGAGTCTAGGAAGTCCCAGATCAAGGCACTTGCAGAATGGATGAATATGTCCCTTTTGGCCTCTTGTATGAGGGTAGAAGTCTCATTTGTGAGGGTGCCTTTTTCATGATCTAAGCACCTTCTAAAGGCCTTATTCTACTGTGTTAGGGATTCTATTTCGACATACAAGTTTTGAGGGGACACAGACATTCCAACGTCAGCAATCATGTCATCTACAGTTCATTTGCTTTTCACGCCTTTATGGGTGCAACTGCTGTGGGTTCTTGTCCTTTCTGTCCTTTGTTCCTCCCTTCCTGCCTCCTTTTCTCATGAATAGAATATTTTTGGTATCTCATTTTACCCTCTGTGTATCAATTTTTTGCATGATTTATTGCATTCTATCTTCATATGAAAACGAAGAATCTTGCAATGGTACATTTCCAGGGCCCTTCCTGTTGTCTCATCTGCTATTCCTACATATGCTATAAGCACATCAGCTGTTAATATTTTTGCTCTAAACAGTTAATACTTTTTAAACAAACTGAAAAATACTTACATGTCTACATACTGATAGATTCTAAAATGTTTTCTTGTGTTTATCCATTTTAGTATTCTTCACTTCTTCTTAAAAATTTGGGCTTCACTTTGCGATTATTTATTTTTATCCCAAGACATTCTTACCATTTCTTGTGAAACGTGTTTGCTGATGGATTCTCTAGGTTGGCTAAGTACGTGCTTTTCTCTTCCATTCTGAAGGCTCTCCTGTCGATAAGCAGTTCTCTCAGCAGCCTGCATGGGCAGCTCCACTGTATTCTGGCTTCCTGCACTTCTGCTGGGCGCTCAGTATCATTTTTATTATCCCCCCTATGTAGCTTTATTACACAGCTGCTTTAAGACTGACTCTGACAGTGACTTTCAGTGTTTTGAAAACAATGTGGTTTCTTCTCTTTTACTCTGCCTGGAGCTCACTGAACATCTTGAATCTTTGTGCTGATTTTTCTCTTCGTTCCTGGCCATAGGTCTTCCAATTGTTCTCCTGCCTGTTTTCTCTCACCCACTCCTTCTGGGGCTCTGATCACTGCAGGTAGACCACTGACGTCCCACAGGCCTCAGACACTCTGTTCCACTGTATTTTCATGCCTTTTCTCCTTGTTTTATGTTTGGGAAATTTCTGTTGATCAGACTTCCATGAACATTCAATGAGTCTTCCCTCTGCTGTGTCTACTCTCCTATTAAACCACGGGAATTTTATTTCTAATACGACAGTTTTCATTTCCAGTATTTCCATTTCGGTTTTTTCACAGTTATCTTTGTGCAACACCCCCTAACCCTTCATAGATGTTGTATACTTTTTCAACGACTTCCTGCTCACCTATCACAGCCACTTCAAAGCCTCTGATAATTCCAACGTGTCTCTTTTACTGACCCTTCTAGCGGCCATGTCCTCTCATAAACATGAGTTGAATTCTCTTGCTTCTTTTAATTTCTGATTATATAACACAAATAGTGTTTTCTGAACAATGAAGACTGTGTTTAAAAGAACAGTAAAGATTAAATAACATTTACCTCCAGAATTGACAAGCCAGTGGGCAGGATCTAGATGCTGGGCCTGAGCACTGACATTGGATGTCTTCTGTGCTTTACGGCTGAAGAGGTCAGCTTTCCAAACAGTGGGAGACTCTTCTCACCTACCGCTTTGCTGCTGGCTCTGTAGGTAACTGGGTGATTCTCTCTTCTCTTCAGTCTCACCTCCAGCCTTTGGAAGGCAAATATGTTACATGTGGTGAAGGGCAAGGACGCTGCAGAGGGATGTGCTATGCCCTCAACCCACCTCCATTGTTGAAGTGTGAGTGGAGTGCCCACAGTGATCCGGGCTGCCCTGAAGCGGCAAGCGCGTGGCTCTCTTGGGTGATCTGGGCTGCTCTGGAGGGGTAGGTAGTGGCTCTGTTGGGTGATCCGGGCCATCGAGGGGTAGCCAGCAGCTCTCTCGGGTGATCAAGGCTGTCCTGGAGGGGTGTGGCTCTCTCGGTGATCCAGGCTGCCCTGGAGGGGTGGCCAGCGGCTCTCCTGCTCACCTTCCAGCTCTCCAGCCCTCAGGAGCCCCTGCCTTTTGCACACTAAAGGTCCTGAGTGCCTCAGAGAAAATGGATCCACTTTTAGGGCTCCCTCTTCAGATGCCAGGGGCCTGTGGTTTTGTATTCATTAGAATACAAAGGCCTAGAAACCCCAGCTTGGTGAGAACCTTGGAATGCTCATCCACCTTACAAACCAGATACTACCATTTACATTCTTTAAAAAGTTCAGAAACTTTTTTCTTTATCATTTTTTATGGTAAATTCTTCCTCCTGGCTCTTCTGCCATGGGTAAAACCACATACAGGTCTCAAATTGCCAAAGGAGCTTTCCAATGCTTATAGGTCAGGAAGCTGGCTGATGTGCAGGGTAACTAGAATGTGGTTCCCATGACCTCAGCACTGCCTTCCTTAGCTGGGACAACGTGTATCAACATGCCAAGTTATTTTCCATGGGAGACTAGACTCTAGTCAAGTAAGCAGGTGTTTAATTTCTCTAATGTGAATTGTATTTACCCACAGACTGGTAGCTAAGGGAATCAGTACTTTCATGAAATGTGTGCAACATCAAGAAGTGACTATGTGATTATGTGAGATGGCACTGGACGCTCGCAGAGATTCTTTGGTAAAACCGTGTTCCTGGCCGGGTACGGTGGCTCATACCTGTAATCCCACCACTTTGGGAGGCTGAGGCAGGAGGGTCACTTGTGCCAGGGTTGCACCATAGAACAGGGAAAACTGCCTAAGACAGTGGCTTAGGAAACACTGCACGAAGGGGAGGCAGATGCTTGGGGCTGGATGGTGGGAGGACCAGACTGCCACTGATGAAGATGATTTTTGCAAAGTAAAAACAAACCCCCAATGTATATCTGTATACCTGTAACATTTAGTGTGTCAGATATGTTTTAAAAAGTGCTCGTCCAGGTGCCAGGTCAGCACTGGTAACACTGCATGCGGCTTCCCCTTGATGCAGCACTGCTCAGTAGCACCAGTGAGGCCTTTAAGTCCTGCAGTAATAAAAATCATGAACCGCGCTGCTCTGCTTTCCCCAAAGACCAGAAGCCCTTCTGAAAGCGATGCCACTGACACGTCCTGAGCCCTGGTGCACACGGGTGAGGCTCCCCTTCTCTTGTGTACAATGTTCTTTGCTGAGTTTGCTCCCTATCTCCTGGAGCTAAAACTCTTCCCTCACTCCATCAGGTGTCTCAGATAAAACTCTTCCCTCCCTCCATCAGGCATCCCCCACCGGAGCGCACAGTCAGGAAGGCCTGCCGGGGTGCGGGGGTGCAGGGGCATGTGGGCTCCAGTGGAGAAACCGGTGCTGTTAGGACGCAGTCCATCAGCTTAGAGCAGACATGTCGCTGCTTCCACACTCGCTCGCAATGCTGCTGTTTCAAACTGAAAACTAAATTTGTCACATCTTTAAATATTTAGGTACGAGGTTTGGAATTTTGGGAATATCTTAATTTTTTGTGTTTTTGATTTTTTACATCAAATGATTGTGATTATCTTGGGGAAGATGGGTTTATGAGTGTCATTTATTTATAAGCTAATGTATCTATCCTGATTTTGTTTTCTAAAGTAAATATTTTTTATAAAGAAAAATAAATCCAATGTATACAAAATTCAAAAACACTTCAGGCTTTCCTTATTACCACTCATAAGAACTCAGTGTGGTTCGTACATTTAACGTATCAGGCATGTCCTGTGTGCTGGGCTCTGGGGAGCTGAGGAGTGAGAAGCTGGTTCTGTCTCTGGATCCAGGGCTTCTCCCGCTCTGCTTGCTATCACCATCATGTTTAATTCTGCAAAATTTTTAGAAAATGAATGTTTCCAAAGACCAGCTCTGCCTGAAGCCTTTGCGCTTACTGCTGCCTTCACTGGACTTCTGCAGGGCTTCAGCCCTTCGCTGTGCTCTGCTGAAGCGTTCCCGACCGCCTGCCCCCAGGATGTCCCCCTGTGCTCATGGCACTCCAGCTTCTCACTGCCTACTTGTATTAAGAATTACTCACTTCCTGAAAAAATTATCTACATGCTTACCAGCCATCTCACTGACTATGAGAAATGTTTGATCGTGGCACAAACTTTGTCATAAATTTCTTTGTAGTAAAATTTGACCTAGGCTGACATGAGCCCCTTCACACCTGGGTCTACGGCCCTCCTTGCTGCAGGAACACTGCCACATGTGACACTGAGCTGTGGCATCACGCATGGCATCTGTGCATGTCACCTTTCACAAAGCCAGTAAGCCTAATTCTGAGGCACACCTGCCATCAAAGGTTCTGGCAAGGGGAGTAAGCGTGCACTACTTTGTACACAAATTTAATTTCCCCCTGCTAGTAGACACGTTGATACTTCCAACTATTTTCCAATACTATTCAGACAAGGAAACGCTGACTGAAAGGAGCTGTGAATAGGGAGCATAAGTAGAAAACTGAACATGTACAAAAATGCTTAAAGATACTGCCAAGATTGCAAAATAGCACCATGACCCATGATTAGCAATAGTGCATTTTAATTTAGTGGTCATATCGATGAAACTGTCTTCTGTACAAGAACATACTGCCATTTGCTATTCAGAATACAGAAGAAGCCTCAACATTCTCACAGCACGCATTCATTCAACATCCACCATGTGTCTGGCCCCGTCCCAGTGCCGAGGAAAGGACGGTGGCACGCTGCAGACGCCTCACAGCAAACACCCGCACTCAAACTCTGCTCTTCACTCTGGCCCTTTCCCTCACAGCAAACACCCACACGCCAACTCTGTTCTTCATTCTGTCCTTGCGTCAAACACCCGCACCCCAACTCTGTTCTTCACTCTGTCCCTTTTCCACGCTGTTTTTCTTTCACCTCCATGTTTTGGTTCGTCTTTAGAGTATTTTATCTTCTTCTACTGTGCATACTCCTTCCTTGTAAACCATGTGAAAACATTTTTGGATCGAGGTGGATAGAAATAAATGAAAAATAAAGAGGAAAACAAATTTATGTACTCTGTCAGGGGCATCATGTAAGTGCTGCACAATAGGTTGTAGAGCTCTGTTAGCTGTTGGGGTGCACAGTGCCAAGTGTCAGTCAGCACTGAAGCTACTGCTCTCTCCTTTGACCCCCGCCCCAGCATTTTAAGAGACAAAGCCAGAAGCAGCAGCCTTGCGCTGCCAGTGCCCATCACTCATAAATCAAGGGTTTGCTCTTGCCCGAGGGTCCCCGTGGCTGGGGGGCCGAGGCAAATGGGACATCACACTATTGCTGAACTCATTAATGAGGCAGATTTCCGCATTTCCTATTTCCCCAATGGGATAGATGGCGATAAGCGTTTATGAGGAACAGAAAACGGTGAAAAGGGAGAGAAAACTTCAATGTTTTAAGAACTAGTTTGGTGAGATAAATCTAATTCTTAAGATGACCTCTTAGAAGAGGTTAATTTTAATCACAGGACAAGGTTTACCTGACTCTTGAGAGAAATCTGGCCATTTATAATTTCTTAAAAATGGAGCTATTGTAATAATTAAAAGAGAAGGAAAACAGAAACAAGGAACACCACATATAGGAAAATATAAAAATAAAAAAAAAGGCCAGGTGTGGTGGCTCATGTCTGTAATCCTAGCACTTTGGGACGCCAAGGCAGACAGATCGTTAAGCTCTGGAGTTCAAGACCAGCCTGGGTGACATGATGAAACCCCATCTCTACAAAAAATAGGAAAATTAGTCAGGTGTGGTGGTGCGCACCTGTAGTCCCAGCTACTTGAGAGGCTGAGGTGGGAGGATCGCTTGAGCCTGGGGGTGGGGGTAGAGGCTGCAGTGTGCCAAGATTACATCACTGCACTCAAGCCTGGGTGACAGAGTCATACCCTGTCTCAAAAAAGAAAAAGAAAATTAAATAAAGCTTTTTGTAGCTACTTTTTCTGAAGTGATCTCGAGAAGAGAGGAGGTTCCCTCCTCTGACCCAGTGGCCAACTCCAAGCACCTAGACAGGCACAAAAAGGGCGGAAAGAACCTTTGGAGGCTCACCCAGCAGCAACTTAAAAGCAATCACTCTGGGATCGCAAGTAGGACGGGGGTGGGCAGAGAGGGAGGTGGATGTGATGGCACCAGCCATTTGCCTCAGCAGCACCTGCTGAGAAGGAAGCCCTTATTCTTCCAGGAACCAAATCTGCAGCTCTGCCTGGGGCTGGCCAGCCACTCCTAATGTGGTCTTACTAGAGCATCCTCACTTACACCTGCTTCACAGAAATGCAGCTTTGCTGTTTCTAAACTGCCACTGCAGCAGAAATCCCAGAACCTGCTCAACATAAGTAATTCCTACAGACTGTCTACATACATGAGACTAAGTACTTCAAGAGACAGATTCCTCAATCTGTCTAGTATCTAAACCTTAACAAGTCTGACAGCAGGGGTCTGGACAAACTACTCCTCCTGTCATAAAAATTAAAATGTTCTAGGACAGAGTAAGTGCTGTGAATGCTTGTTATGAATAATGGATATGAACACAGACTGTAGTTAAAAAAAACAGAGATGTGCACCAATCGCAAGCATGACTGAAAGATCTCTTCTGAAAGCAGCTAAGCATCCGCTGAGGGAGACAGCTGGAGACAGTCTGTGCTGTGCCCGCCCCCTGAAGCCACCCTGTCGACTCAGTGCCTGTGATGGCGGCGAATCTCACCTGCAAGCAAATCGCCAGGTTCACCCTGCAGCCAAAGGAGGTGCTGACAGCTCGCGGGTGAAGGCCCAGGTCCTTAAACAGCTTTGAGAACGACTGTGTGAGTGCAATCCGAGGCCGCTCTTCTGCCACGACCACACAGGTCCTTACTCGGGACAAGTCCAGCCCTCGAGCCTGGAGATAACAACAGAGAAACTGAGTCAGCCCCCATGTGCTGAGCTTGGAGTGAGCCAGAGATCCATTCACTCGGATCCCCGCATAAACACTGGAAAACTCAACACAGCTATACAACCTGTGTCCACTTCGTTAACAAATCCAGGGTGCTGGTGAAAAAAGCATTCACACAGCTTATTGAAATGATTAAGAACGAAATTATAAACATGCTTCAAACAGCCACCTGGAGCCACATAACTGTGATGAGGAAAAAGGTTGAGGAAAAGCAGCTTCCTGGATGAGACGACTGAAAGCAGTTTGGGAAAGGAGAGGCATCTGACACATTCTTGTGGGCATGGGTGTACAAGAACACACACTGGAGAGAAACAGGAAAAAGCTACATATTTTAAACAGATGGGGTCTTGCTATATTGCCCAGGCTGCAGCTGAACTCCTGGGCTCAAGAGACCCTCCTGCTTGGTCTCCCAAGTAGCTGAGACTACAGGCATGTACCAACCACCACACCCAGCATGAAAACCTACATTTTAATATATAGGAATATAAAACTAAATTTTTTAGATGACTTCATATAGACAGTGCTCCATTTATGTCCCATTACACCGAGAAGGTCACAGATAAATTCTCACTCTCAAGCGTGTCTGTTTCTACAGTAGGCATAAGATTAAGAACATCTCTCAGCTTCCACACCAAATTTAGTCAGCTGAGCACAAAAGCAAAACTCATACAAGGATTTCAAGGAGTTAAGCACAGCTCGCTCTGTGGTAAAACCTGGCTCTGCCTGGGCCAAGTGGAAGGAAAAGCAGCTAGCAATAGGTTCGTGAATGTGAAGGTAAACTGTGAATGACCATGTCTTGGAGTGGAAACCAGAGCTACTAAGAGGGCAACCACCAAAACCCCAACTGTCAGGTCCTTGGAGACCTTTCAAGGTAGCCTTGGCATGCGGACAACTGATAAGGATCCTGATGAGGAGACACAGCTCTAGCTTTGCATTTGCTCTCAGTGTACAGACATGACTGCACACACAGAGTTAACCAAGAAAAACTCAAGCTGCGTAATTCAAATTACATACTCACACGTGTGCATGTCTGATAGGCAGAGCCGCATGCAGCTGCAACAGCAGGTCTGAAGCCAGAGATTCTAAATTTGGCTCCAGGTTCATTCAAGGTAAGAAGCTGGAAAGGCAGCTTAATTTCTCTGTGGCATAACTTTCCTCATCTTTAAAATGGAGACAATAATGGCTCCTATTTCAGAGAGCTACTGTGAGCATTAAATGAATATGTAAAATGCTTAGTGACTCTCAACTATGTCATTACTATTTTATTGTGGTTATTTATACACTTGCCTACAGGAAGTTCATGAAAATGTACTCACTTTCTAATACAATACAGGTGAACATGAATAATATTTTGTAACTTTTTCCTATATAAATACAAAACTTAAAATGACTGCACAATTATTTATGTTACATGAAGTTATCTTGCATTTTGCTTTTCTGATCAAGCTTAACGCATTAGGAAGACAAAATGCAGGACAGATAAATGTACCGCTGAGCTATTTATCTGTGTGTAGATGACACAAACACAAATACAATCTATGTATACACAAAGACATACATACATCCAAACAGTATACAGTCAGTACTGAAATCTAATCAAAACTGGTCAAATGATTATTCCCTCTTATGATTATTTCCCTTAGTTACTTGGAACTAAGGACTACTTAATTTACTATGAAGATATACCTGTCAAAATGTCCTTGGTTTAAATGAAGGGAAATGCTACTAATCTTACATAATGGCAATTATTAAAAAACAAACACAACACTGTTAATCATAGAACAAATTTAGCTCAGGGTCCAGACCTACAAATCAGGGTCTCCAGAGAAAAATAAATGAGTGGTTAAATTCAAATCTACCTTCTTAAACACCAATATCAGATAAAGATAACACCACCTAAGAGCTTCTAAACACTGAACACTTCAGAACACTGAATCCACCAAACAAACCAAAAAACAAATTCAGGATCTTTCTAGTAGACCCAGTGGAATGACAGACATTGAAAGAATTTTACATTCTGGCTCGTTGCTGTCTGTGGTTGTGGGGAAATATTCACGTTAAAAACATTTTCATGCTTTGACAGGTGGCTCATGCCTGTAAACCCAGCACTTTGGGAGGCAGAGGCAGAGGCGGGTGGATCAGCTGAGGTCGGGAGTTCAAGACCAGCCTGACCAACATGGAAAAACCCTGTCTCTACTAAAATTACAAAATTAGCTGGGCGTGGTGGTGCATGCCTGCAATCCCAGCTATTCTGGAGACTGAGGCAGGAAAATCACTTGAACCTGGGAGGCAGAGTTTGTGGTAAGCCGAGATCGTGCCATTGCAATCCAGCCTGGGCGACGAGAACAAAACTCCATCTTGGGGAAGAAAAAAAAAAAAAACTATTTTCATGGCTGGGTGCGGTGGCTCATGCCTGTAATCCCAGTACTTTGGGAGGCCAAGGCAGGTGGATCATGAGGTCAGGAGTTCAAGACAAGCCTGGCCAACATGGTGAAACCCTGTCTCTACTTAAAAAAAATACAGAATTAGCTGGGCACGGTGGCGCATGCCTGTAATCCCAGCTACTTGGGAGGCTGAAGCAGGAGAATTGCTTGAATCAGGACCCAGGAGGCGGAGGTTGCAGTGAGCCGAGATCGCACCACTGCACTCCAGCCTGGGCTACAGAGCGAGACTCCATCTCAAAAAAAAAAAAAAAAAAAAAAAAATATTAGTATGAAGGCAGTTTGTAAGCTTCAGGTGATGTTAGAATAAACCTAAGCTTTTTTTTTGAGGATTGTTTTAAATTCACCCAATCACAGATGTGCCTTCTTAGAAATGAATCCCTGTAGGCTTGCGGGGCGCTGAGCTGCCAAGGGAGCTGCTTACCTTGAGGGACTCTGTTTGTGAGCCCAGCCCCTTGGTGCACAGCTCCATCACGGAGTAGGAGCAAAATGTGTCTCGGACTTTGTACTGACTCACGGCAAGAAGCCACAAGGCAGGGTTGGTTTCCAGCTCAGAGGGTGGGATCAGGATGGACTGGTGCCCAGAATACACACTGCAGAGAAAGAAGAGGCTGTCAGGGCGGGAGCTCAGCAGCGCTGGAGGCTCAGGGCAGTACTGACTCCGAGGAAAAGGAGGACTTGGAACAGCCCGTGCTGCCATTTGTAGATGGGGACAGTAAAACCAACACTGCAAATTGCAACATGAAAGCATTCTGAATAGCAAATATGTACTAGAGAATCATGAGGCAATTACTACCACTATGAACACACAAGACATCTAAATGCTATGATGCTGTTACATCTCTCAGACCTGCTGCATTAGCAAACTGGATCCTCTTTCTTAGTAGAAAACATAGGGATCAAATTTTTGCAAAAAAAATGTCTAACTTCGGAACAGAAGCTGGCAAACCACAGACACTGCCTGTTTTTGTAAATAAAGTTTTATTGGAACAGGGCCACCACCACTCGTTTAAATATTGTCTCCAGCAGCTTTGAGCTGAGTGGTTGGACAAAGACCACAGAACCTAAAATATTTACCCAACAGCAATTTAAGGAAGAGTAGGCCTATACCTGGCTTAGAAAACAGATAGCTAGGGTGAAAAAATACAATTATGATAATTAAGGTCACCCAATCTTTTTAAGTTTGGATTTTTACTTAAAAATCATCCCAACAAATCACCAAACAAAAGAAATGAGGAAAATATAACCATTCTTTAATTTTACTTCATACTAGAGAACAGATTTAGAAACATGAAGAACTAATAGGTTACATATTTCAATTCATCATCAACTGATGGGGTAAGTGTGGATTTAATAAACAACTTGTCAAAACTACATTTTTAATGGTTTTAATTTTTTGGTTTACCACTATGAATTCACATTAATAGATATCATACATTAAAATGTCCTAGATACATCACGTTCTAAGATATAAAATTTAATTAATGAGAATGTTCTGTTGCCCAGGCTAGAGTACAGTGGTATAATCATAGCTCTACTGTAACCTCAAATTCTTGGGCTCCAGCCATCCTCCGGCCTCTCCTGAGTAGGTAGGTCCACAGGTGTGCACCACCATGTCTGACCTTTTTTTTTTTTTTTTCAGTGGTAGGATCTCAGTATGTTGCTCAGGCTCATCTTGAATTTCTGGGTTCGAGTAATCCTGTCTTGTTCCTGCTATGGCCATGTAAGATGCGCTTGGGCCTCCCAAAGTGTTGGGATCACAGGCATGAGCCACCATGCCCAATCTACACAATTTTTTTTTGAGACAGAGTCTGACTCCGTCGCCCAGACTGTAGTGCGGTAGCACGATCTTGGCTCACTGTTTCCTCTGCCTTTTGAGCTGAAGTCATCCTTGCACCTCAACCCCCAGGTAGCTGGGACTATAGGTGTACACCGCTAGGCCTGGCTAATTTTTGTGCTCTTTTTTTTTTGGTAGAGACAGGGTTTCATCATGTTGCTCTGGCTGGTCTCAAACTTCTGGTTTCAAGTGCTCCTTCTGTCTTGGCCTCCTAACGTGCTAGGATTACAGGCATGAGCCACCAGGAGAGGCCTACACAAAATTTCATCGATGAAATAGCACTATGGTTAACAAGTTAGGTCTTGTTAACCACTATGCCATAATACCAAAGCCAGTTCTTTAATTTGGCCAATCTCATTTAAAAATTTTCCCAATTGTTCATAACCAGTTAAAGAAATGTAAGGAAATTAAGTTGACTAACAAAATATATTTCAAACAGGACCCTTAGCATGAAAAACTACTCTTTCACAAATGTGACAAAGCTGTTTTGGGGCAAGTTTCCGTTTCTTTCTTCATTCTCTATCACAAAGCTTTATTTATTTTTGTCAAAAGGAAACACAGTCAGCCCTCTGTATCTGTGAACTCCCCATCTGTGGCTTCAACCATGAATCAAAGATATTTATGAAAAAAACTGCATCTATACCTAACTTGCAGACTTTTTTATCATTATTGACTGAACAATGTAATACAACTTTTTACATAGCATTTACATTGTATTAGGTACAATAATCCAGAAATTATTTAAAATATAAGAAAGGAAGTGTATAGGTGATTTGCAAACACTATGCCATTTTGTATCAGGGATTTGACCACCCCCGCTTTTTGGTATCCGCAGGGTCCTAGAACCTGTCTCCTCCATTGACACTGAGGGACGGCTGTAAACAATGACCTTTTCAAGGGTTTAATCATTTGAGATCAGGGTTAAGCACGAAAGGGGCGAATATCAGGCCTCGAATTATTACTCTGTTGTAAGTTGGCCATTTTGCTTTAGTTTTAAAAATTTTATCTTGGTAAAATATATGTAACATAAAGTTTACCATATTAACCACTTCTTTCTTCTGTGACCAAGTCTCACTTTGTCACTCACGCTAGAGTGCAGTGGCGTGATCACAGGTCACTGCAGCCCTGACCTCCTGGGCTTAAGTGATCCTCCCATCTCCCACGTATCTGGGACTACAGGCACATACCACCGTGACTGGCTAAATTTTTTGTGAGGGGGAGATGGGGATTCACTATGTTGCCCAGACTGGTCTGGAACTCCTAGATTTAAGCAATCCTCCTGCCTCGGACTCCCAAAGTCACTGTAGCCATTCCTAAGTATTTCTTGAAGTGGCTTTCTCAAAAATATACATCAGCATTAATGATTTGCTTGGTCAGAACTGTCAGCATACAAATGGGCTTGGATACCCAATGTGAATTCCTGGCTGAAGAATTTCAAACATACCTGTGAAAACTAAATATAGTTTCATCTCCTTCCTCATCCCCATAAGTAAGAAGTCAACATTTAGAAAAAATTGTAAGTCTTGACAGCAGAAACAAATAGAAAACCCAACTCATGATTTCCTACTTGCCCTTACCTCGCTCAATATGACAAATGTTGATTAGTTGCTATATTAGCCAAAATTGATTTTTTGGCACTGACAATAAATACTACTATGGACAAGACAAACTTACTTAATAGCAGATTGTTTACTCTGAAGACATTATTTTCTGATAATGTTTGGAAATTGAGCTGTTGTTCCTTAGATCTTAACTTCTAAAAGAACAAAATAATTAAAAATAGACATTTTAGTAAGTAGTATAAATTTGCACATTAGCAATTTGACCATTTTAGATTACTAACCTGACAAAACATACCAACAACTGAAAACTCTCCCAACTTGAGCATTCAACAGGACAGGTTCACCTCACCTGGGGGGATCCCTGGTTGAGCCCCCTCTGCCAGCACACATGACATCTAGCCCAGGGTCTCCCTACACATTTTAGCTACTGCAATGAAGCGCTTTAATTCTTTTTTTGTTTCGAGACACAGTCTCACTCTATCACCCAGGCTGGAATGCAGTGGTGCGATCTTGGCTCAATGCAACTTCCGCCTCCAGGGTTCAAGCGATTCTCCTGTGGTGTTACTTCTGAAGCCTCTATTCTGTTCCATTGGTCATATATCTGTTTTGGTACCAGCTCCATGCTGTTTTGATCACTGTAGACTTGTAGTATACTTTGAGGTCAGGTAGGATGATGCCTCTGGCTTTGTTCTTTTTGCTTAGGATTGTCTTGGCTATGCAGGCTCTTTTTCGGTTCCACAAGAAATTTAAGATAGTTTTTTCCAATTCTGTGAAGAAAGTCAATGGTAGCTTGATGGGGATAGCACTGAATCTATAAATTACTTTGGGCAATATGGCCATTTTCATGATATTGATTCTTCCTAATGAGCATGGGATGTTTTTCCATCTGTTTGTGTCCTCTCTATTTCACTGAGCAGTGATTTGTAGTTCTCCTTGAAGAGGTCCTTTACATCACTCCTAAGTTCTATTCCTAGGTATTTTATTCTCTTTGTAGCAATTGTGAATGAGAATTCACTCATGATTTCGCTGTCTGTTTGCCTGTTATTGGTGTATAGGAATGCATGTGATTTTTGCACATTGATTTTGTACCCTGAGACTTAGCTGAAGTTGCTTATCAGCTTAAGGAGATTTTGGACTGAGACAATGGGGTCTTCTAAATATACAATCATGTCTTCTGCAAAAAGAGACAATTTGATTTCTTTTTTTCCTAATTGAATACCCTTTCTTTCTCTTGCCTGATTGCCCTGGCCAGAACTTCCAATACTATGTTGTATGGGAGTGCTAAGAGAGGGTATCCTTGTCTTGCACCAGTTTTCAAAGGGAATGCATCTGGTTTTTGCCCATTCAGTATATTTGCTGTGGGTCTGTCATAGACAGCTCTTATTATTTTGAGATACTTTCCATCAGTACCTAGTTTATTGAGAGTCTTTAGCATAAAGGACTGTTGAATTTGGTGGAAGGCCGCCTCTGCATCTATTGAGATAATCGTGATTTTTGTCTTTGGTTCTGTTTATGTGATGGATTACGTTTATTGATTGGTATATATTGAACAAGACTTGCATCCTGGGGATGAAGCTGACTTGGTCATGGTGGATAAGCTTTTTGACGGGCTGTTAGAATCGGTTTGTCAGTATTTTATCAAGGATTTTCGCATTGATGTTCATCAGGGATACTGGCCTGAAAGTTTCTTTTGTTGTTGTGTCTCTCCCAGATTTTGGTATCAGGGCGATGCTGGCCTCATAAAATGAGTCAGAGAGTATTCCCTCTTTTTCTATTGTTTGGAATAGTTTCACAAGTAATGGTAACAGTTCTTTGTACCTCTGGTGCAATTCAGCTGTGAACTCATCTGGTCCTGGAGTTTTTTTTTTTTTTTTTGAGATGGAGTTTCGGCCTTGTTACCCAGGCTGGAGTGCAATGGCGCGATCTCGGCTCACTGCAACCTCCGCCTCCCGGGTTCAGGCAATTTTCCTGCCTCAACCTCCTGAGTAGCTGGGATTACAGGCACACACCACCATGCCCAGCTAATGTTTTGCATTTTTAGTAGAGACGGGGTTTCACCATGTTGACCAGGATGGTCTCGATCTCTTGACCTCGTGATCCACCCGCCTCGGCCTCCCAAAGTGCTGGGATTACAGGCTTGAGCCACCGCGCCCGGCCGGTCCTGGAGTTTTTTTGGTTGGCAGGCTATTAATTACTGCCTCAACTTCAGACCTTGTTATTGGTTTGTTCAGGGATTCAACTTCTTCCTGGTTTAGTCTTGGGAGGGTGTAAGTGTCCAGGAATCTATCCATTTCATCTAGATTTTTCTGGTTTATTTGCAAAGAGGTGTTTGTAGTATTCTGATGGTAGTATTTCTGTGGGATCGGTGGTGACATCCCCTTTATCATTTTTTTAATTGCATCTATGTGATTCTTCTCTCTTTTCTTCTTTAATAGTATGGCTAGGGCATGATGGTGCACGCCTGTAATCCCAGCTACTGAGGAGCCTGAGGCAGGAGAATCGCTTGAACCAAGGAGGCGGAGGTTGTGATGAGTTGAGATTGTGCCATTGCACTCCAGCCTGGGCAGCAAGAGCGAAACTCCATCTAACAAAAAATAGTCTGGCTAGCAGTCTATTTTGTTGATCTTTTTGAAAAATCAGCTCCTGGATTCATCAATTTTTTTTGAAGCGTTTTTTGTCTATCTCCTTCATTTCTGCTCTGATCTTAGTTATTTCTTGTCTTCTGCTAACTTTTGAATTTGTTTGCTCTTGCTTCTCTAGTTCTTTTAATTGTGACATTAGGGTGTTAATTTTAGATCCTTCCTGCTTTCTCTTGTGGGCATTCAGTGCTGTGAATTTCCCCCTTCACACTGCTTTAAATGTGTCCCAGAGATTCTGGTACTTTGTTTCTTCGTTCTCATTGATTCCAAAGGACATCTTTATTTCTGCCTTCATTTAGTTATTTATCCAGTAGTCGTTCAGAAGCAGGTTGTTCAGTTCCCATGTAGTTGTGCAGTTTTGACTGAGTTTCTTAATCCTGAGTTCTAATTTGATTGCACTGGAGTCTGAGAGACTGTTATGATTTCCATTTATTTGTACTTGCTGAGAAGTATTTTACTTCCAACTATGTCGTCAATTATAGAGTAAGTGCGATGTGGGGCCGAGAAGAATGTATATTCTGTGGACTTGGGATGGAGAGTTCTGTAGATGTCTATTAGTTCTGCTTGGTCTAGAGCTGAGTGTAAGTCCTAGATATCCCTGTTAATTCTGTGTCTCACTGATCTAATACGGACAGTGGGTGTTAAAGTCTTGCACTATTATTGTGTGAGTCTAAGTCTCTTTGTAGGTCTCTAAGAATTTGCTTCACCAGTCTGGGTACTCCTGTATTGGGTGCATATACATTTAGGATAGTTAGTTCTTCCTGTTGCATCCCCTTACCATTATGTAATGTTCTTGTCTCTTTTGATCTTTGTTGGTTTAAAGTCTATTTTATCAGAGACTAGGATTGTGACCCCTGCTTTTTTTGGCTTTCCATTTGCTTGATAAATCTTCCTCCATCAATTTATTTTGAGCCTATTTGTTTCTTTGCATGTGAGATGTGTCTCCAGAATACAGCACATCAATGGGTTGTGACTTTTTTTTTTTTTTTTTTTTTGAGACAGAGTCTCACTGTGTCACCAGGCTGGAGTGTAATGGCATGATCGTGGATTGCTACAACTTCCGCCTTCCAGGTTCAAGTGAGTCTCCTGCCTCAGACTCCCGAGTAGCTGGGACTACAGGCATGCACCACCACGCCCAGCTAATTTTTGTATTTTTAGTAGAGACGGGGTTTCACCATGTTGGCCAAGATGGTCTCGATCTCTTGACCTCGTGATCCACCTCAGCCTCAGAAAGTGCTGGGATTACAGGCATGAGCCACTGACCCCGGCCTTGGGTCTTGCCTATCCAATTTGCCAGTCTGTGTCTTTTAATTGGGGCATTTAGCCCATTTACATTTAAGGTTATTATTGTTATATATGAATTTTATCCTGCCATTATGATGCTAGCTGGTTATTTTGCCCGTTAGTTGATGCCATTTCTTCCTAGCATTGCTGTTCTTTACATTTGGTATGTTTTTGCAGTGGCTGGTACCAGTTGTTCCTTTACATGTTTTGTGCTTTCTTCAAGAGCACTTGTAAGGCAGGCCTGGTAGTGACAAAATCACCCAGCATTTACTTATCTGTAAAGGATTTTATTTTCTCCTTCACTTATGAAGCTTAGTTTGGGCTGAAATGAAATTCTTGTTGAAATTCTTTTCTGTAAGAATGTTAAATATTGGCTCCCACTCTCTTCTGGCTTGTAGAGTTTTCTGCTGAGAGATCCACTGTTTGTCAAATGGTTTTCACTTTGTGGGTAACCCAGCCTTTCTCTCTGGCTGCCCTTAACACTTTTTCCTTCATTTCAAGCTTGGTGAAATCTGATGATTACATGTCTTGGGGTTGTTCTTCTCGAGAAGTATCTTTGTGGTGTTCTCTGTATTTCCTGAATTTGAATGTTGGCCTGCCTTGCTAGGTTGGGGAAGTTCTCCTGGATAACATCCTGAAGAGTGTTTTCCAACCTGGTTTCATTCTCCCTGTCACTTTCAGGTACACTGATCAAATGTAGATTTGGTCTTTTCACATAATCCCATACTTCTTGGAGGCTTTTTTCATTTCTTTTCACTCCTTTTTCTCTAATCTTGCCTTCTCACTTTATTTCATTGAGTTGTTCGGCTACTGAAACTTGTGTATGGTTCACAAAGTTCTCAGGCTGTGTTTTTCAGCTCCATCAGGTCGTTTATGTTCTTCTCTGAACTGGTTATTCTAGCTGGCATTTCATCTAACCTTTTTTCAAGGTTCTTAGCTTCCTTTCATTTGGTTAGAACATGCTCCTTTACCTTGGAGAAGTTTATTACCACCCACCTTCTGAAGCCTGCTCCTGTCAATTCATCAGACTCATTCTCCATCCAGTTTTGTTCCCTTACTGGCGAAGAGTTGTGATACCTTGGAGGAGAAGAGGTATTCTGGTTTTTGGAATTTTCAGCGTTTTTGCAATGGTTTCTCTCCATCTTTGTGGATTTATCTACCTTTGGCCTGTGAAGTTAGTGACCTTTGGATGGGGTCTGAGTGGATGTACTTTCTGTTGATGTTGAAACTATTCCTATTTGTTAGTTTTCCTTCTAACAGTCAGGTCCCTCTGCTGCAGGTCTGCTGGAGTTTGCTGGAGGTCCACTCCAGACCCTGCTTGCCTGGATATCACCAGTGGAGGCTGCAGAACAGCAAAGATTGCTGCCTGTTCCTTCCTCTAGTAACTTCATCCCACAGAGGTATCTGCCAGATGCCAGCCAGAGCTCTCCTGTATGAGGTATCTGTCAGTCCCTGCTTGGACGTGTTTCCCAGTCAGGCTACACAGGGGTCAGGAAGCCACTTGAGGAGGCAGTCTGTCCATTATCAGAGTTTGAACGCTGTGCTGTGAGGTCTGCTGCCCCCTTTAGAGATGCCAAGGAGGGAAGTTTAAGTCTGCTAAAGCTGTGTCCACAACCACCCCTTCTCCCAGGTACTCTTGTCCCAAGAAGGTGGGGGCTTTATTTATAAGGCCCTGATGGTCTGCTGCCTTTTTTCAGAGATGCCCTGCCCAATGAGAAGGGAATCTAGTGAAACAGTCTGCCTGCAGCAGCCTTGCCGAGCTGTGGTGGGCCAGCCCAGTTCAAACTTCCTGGTGGCTTTGTTTACACGGTAAGGTTAAAACTGCCTACTCCAGCCTCAGCAATGGCGGACGCACCTCCCTCCATCTAGCTCCAGCATCCCAGGTCAAGCTCAGGCTGCTGTGCTGGCTGCGAGAATTTCAAGCCAATGGAGGATCTTAGCTTGCTGGTGTCCGTGAGGGTGGGACACGCCAAGTCAGACCACTTGGCTCCTTGGCTTCAGCCCCCTTTGTGATTATTTGAAAGTTTTAAGTGACACACATAATGTATGTGTCCTCATCCTAAAGCTTTCTTCTGCCATAAAGTAGAGGATTGTTTATCCGAAAATCATGAATGGGAGTGAGCAGTTCTGTCTCACTGGTGTTCCAGGCACCAATGGAGTATGAAAAAAACAAAAATAACTACCGCAGCTACCTTGGTGTCTGCCCAAATGGCCTCCCAGTTTTGTGCTGGAAACCAGGGCCCTGGAGTTGTAGGTACCAGCGGGAATATCTTGGTCTGCCGGATGTGAAGACTGTGGGAAAAGCACAGTAACTGGGCGGGAGTACAAGAAACAGTCCTAATGGCTTCCCTTGGCTGGGAGAGGGCGTTCCCCAGCCCCTTGCGCTTCCCACATGAGGCACGCCCCACTCTGCTTCAGCTCACCCTCTTTGGGCTGCACCCACTGTCCAACCAGTCCAGTAAGATGAACCAGGTACCTCAGTTGGAAATGCAGAAATCACCGCCTTTTGCATCAATCTCATTGGGAGCTGCATGCAGAGCTGTTCCTATTCAGCCATCTTGGAAACCCCCCCACCATCTTTTTAAGTATATTTTCCTCCCTAAACAACGTAGCCATCAAAATCAGAAAACCAACATTCCTTCTATCCCAGCTCAGGCCCTGTTCCAGTTTCTCCAGCTGTCCCCGATTACATACTCTGTAGCAAAAGGGTCCTGTTTGCACAGGCACGCTGCGAGCAAGTGGTTAGCTCTCAGCCTCCCTCTGCCCAGAGCGAGTTTCTGGGTGTTCCACGACTCTCACAACAGCAGGCTGTGTGAAGTAATTCTAGGCAGGTGCACTGTCCAGTCCCCTAACTTATGTGGCCGATGTTTCCACATGGGGAGATCCAGGGCAGGCATATTTGGCAGGAGTATTGTGGGAGCGACACTGCTTTCCTCATCTCGCACCACGTGCTGCAGCTTCACCATCACTGAGGTTGCTTGGACCACCTGGTTCAGGCTTTTCCACTGTGAAGCCTCTTTTCTCTAACTATTTTGTGGATGGCTACTATATAAATCCTCACTTTTCATCAAGCTTTGAATTTGTTCATCTATTTGTATCTGAATAGTCGGAAAATTTCCTATTTTACCCAAAGTGTTACAATCTGTTTCAATCTTTATTTCTTGAGACAGGGTCTTGTTCTGTCACCCAGGCTAGAGTGCCGTGGCGTGATCTCAGCTCACTGAAACCTCAACCTCCCAGGCTCAAGTGATTCTCCACCTCAGCCTCCCAAGTAGTTGGGACTGCAGGCACACACCACTACGCCTGGCTAATTTAAAAAAATTGGTTTTGGAGGCTGGGTGTGGTGGTTTATGCCTGTTATTCCTACACTTTGGGAGGCTGAGGTGGGAGGGTGGCTAGAACCCAGGAGTTCAAGACGAGCCTGGGCAACATGGCAAGACCCTATCTCTATAAAAAGTATAAAAATTAGCACTCCTGTGGTCCCAGGATAACAATGCTTTGGTGAAGGATGGGTCCATGTATGATGGTGGTCTCATGAGACTATTATGAAGCTGAAAAATTTCTACTGCCTATAGACATTGCAGCATACCACATTACTCACATTTGTGGTGATACTGGTCTAAACAAACCCATACCACCGGTCATATAAAAGCACAGGACGTACAATCACATCTTCAGTTCTGTTCATGTGACGAACCACATTTATTGACATGTATATGATACAACCTTGCGTCTTGGGAATGAAGCCTACTTGGGGATAGTAGATTAGCTTTTTGATGAGCACATACAGTTATGTACACAGCCTAATACTTAACCATGATGATAAACAACTGTGTTGTTTATGAATTTACTGTATTTTTTATTATTTTACCGCATACTACTACTTATAAAAAAGAAAGTTAATTGTAGAACACCCCTGGCAGGTCCTTCAAGAGGGTATTCCAGAAGAAGGTATTGTTATCCTTGGAGGTGACAGCTCCATGCCCATACTGACCCGAAAATGCTCCAGTGGGACAAGATGTGGAGGAGAAGGTAGTGACACTGAACACTCTGGCCCTGTGGAGGCCTAAGCAGCTGTGTGTGTGTGTGTGTGTACGTGTGTGTGTGTTGTGGAGGCCTAGGCAGCTGTGTGTGTGTGTGTGTGTGTGTGTGTGTGTGTTGTGGAGGCCTAAGCAGCTGTGTGTGTGTACGTGTGCGTGTGTGTGTGTGTTGTGGAGGCCTAGGCAGTTTTGTGTGTGTGTTGTGGAGGCTTATGCAGCTGTGTTAGGCAGCTGTGTGTGTGTGTGTATGTGTGTGTTGTGGAGGCCTACACAGCTGTGTGTGTTGTGGAGGCCTAGGCAGCTGTATGTGTGTGTATGCATACGTGCATGTGTGTGTTATGGAGGCCTAGGCTGGTGTGTGTGTGTTGTGGAGGCCTAGGCTGGTGTGTGTGTGTGTGTGTATGTGTGTGTGTGTATGTGTGTTGTGGGGGCTTAGGCTGATATGCGCATGCATGTGTATTAGTTTTTAACAAAAAGTTTAAAATGTTATTTAAAATTTAATAGATAGGAATTTATAGAGTAAGGACATAAAAAATTATTTTTGTATAGTTGTATAATGTGTGTTTTAAGCTAAGTGTTTTTATAGATGAGTCAAAAAGTTTAAAAATTAAAATGTTTATAAAGTTAAAAAGTTACAGTAAGCTAAGGCTAATTTATCATTGAAGAACTATAGGCATTTTTGATGAACTTAGTGTAGCCGAAGCATCTGGTGTTTATAGAGGCTACAGTAGTGTGCAGTAATGTCCTGGGCCCTCACATCCAGGTGCCACTTACTCACTGACCCACCCAGTGAGTTTAATCTTCTGTACCTTACTTTTACTGTACCTTTTTTGTGCTTGAATATGTCTAGACACACAGTTACTTACCATTGCATTACAATGGCCCCTGGCATTCAGTGCACTGGCACACTGCACATGACTGCAGCCTGGGTATGTCAGGCTGTCCCAGCCAGGTCTGTGTAAGCACACTCGGTGTTTGCACAACACTGAAATCACCTGAGTGGAACGCATCCCCATCACCCAATGATGCCTGACTGCACTTACTTCCAATCCACCACATGCAGCCCATCTCCCTCTATGGCTGCCCATTCCCGAAACAAGCTCTGACTCCCACAGCCCAGGCTGGGAACACCCCTGTGTGGACTCCCCTCCTCTGACCTGGGCTTGGGCACCCCGTGTGGCTGCTCCCCACCAAGACGCCCTCCCTACCCTGCTAAGCTCTTAGAGGCATACCCTGAGGACAAGGCCTCCCCAAATTTCATACCCCCAGGGTTTCTTTTGACCAGTTCTCTTTCCAGACCTGCTGAACTGCATGGGAAAGGGAAGTCATTATTATTTTAACTTCTGTATTAGTCATTGTGCATCTAGGACCCAAGTGCCCTTTTTTTTTTTTTTAAGCAAGTCCATTGGGATCTGTTTCTATAGAGGATTTTTTTTTTTAATGGAAAGATTTATGGCTATATTTATTTGTACTGTTGCAAGGGCGATCAACAAAGTACTGTGATCTTGTGACTTCTGAGTTATTAATATTTTTCATGAAAGATGCTTGTTAAAGTTCATCACAACCTGGACAATCCCTGAAAGAGTCTATTGTAATTGTTGGTTCACACCAAGAACTTACTTTCCCTGCCACAAACACCTTCTCACTGATTTTCATGGGGAGCCAGGCTTGGTGAGCCTGCAGGCAGGAGTCTTCCATCTGTTGGCTTTGGTTTTACTTGTACATTCTGCCAAATGAAATATGGTCACCCTACAAGGGCAGTCGTTCAGAACAGACTTCTGCCCTCTGGCTTCGCACGTATATCTAAGGCCATTTTGGCCCAGCTGTTGGAATAGTGTGTTCTGAGCGATTTCCCAAGGAAAAAAAAATCACTCATAATATTATTGCATTTTAGATTGAGGCAAAAATCATTAAATATTTCTTTATTCGGTTTTATCTGCTTTCTCAAAAAGCTGAATTGTCCTAATTAGAATATCAGTATTTTTCAAAAATACAAGATTACATTTTAATCCAACTTAATACTATTAAATATTAAGAATACATTCAAAATGTTTGTTTACAGACATGAGAAAAAATTCCCACTGGGTACAGTGGCTCATGAGGGCAAGGCAGGTGGATCACATGAGGTCAGGAGTTCAAGACCAGCCTGGCCAACACGGTGAAACCTCGTCTCTACTAAAAAATACAAAAATTAGCTGGGCGTCATGGCAGGCACCTGTAATCCCAGCTACTCGGGAGGCTGAGGCACGGGAATTGCTTGAACCTGGGAGACAGAGGATGCAGTGGGCTGAGATTGTGCCTGAGTGACAGAGCAAGACTTTGTCTCAAAAAAAAAAAAGAGAAAGATCCACAATAAATTTTAGGAAAATCATAACCAATTTCATACTGTAGCATCTCAGATTTATAAATACATTAACGCATATTCATAAAATAACGTGTAAAAAAGATTTATCGGTCAAGTTATATGTTTGTGTTAGCTTTAATATGCCTCATTTAAAAAAGGGGGGAGCAGGCAGAAAATACAAAGCTGCTGAAATGCTGACACATGAAGCTGGATGACAGTCACTGGTGTGTACTGCTGGACACGCTCTACACTTAAGTATGTTTAAAAATGTTAATAAATTAGAAAATGACTCTGAAAGACTATGTGCTCAAATGCTGCTAATGGATATTTATCAGTAATGCCCTTTATCAGGTGGTATGATTACTGATGGATTTATTTTCTTCTTTATATTTTCTAAAAATATATTTTCTTCTTTGTATTTTCTAAAAATTTCTACAATGATCACATATGTGTGATCAGACAAAAAAGCCAAGAAACAAACATTTGGTTTTCTGGTCCTTCATTCATCCTATAAATATCTGCTGAGCACCTGCTGTAAGCCAGGCTTCACGCCAACTGCTGGGCAGAGTGCCGCACGGCCCAGGGAACACTCAGCCCTTGTGGACTCCCCTCTGGGCTTGCCGAGCCTGGGCCCTGCAGTAACAGTTGGGGTGAAGCCCGAGGGAGGTGAGAGGCTGCAATGCCTGCTGGTCCAGCGGGAACCCAGATCAAGCACAATCATAAGGCTTTACAGGCAGAAGAGCCAAGTCCAAAGCCTGGGAGTCTTCTGATTGTCAGAAATAAAGGTCCACACAGACAACTCTCCAAAATGTTCCTCCACTGCTGCAGAAAGTGACTGTCACCCCAGGTGCTGCTCTGTACCCAAGAGCCAAATCCACCAGGAGAGAGACAGGGACAGGAGTCAGCCCCAGGCCTCCTCCAGCAGGGGTGGGGGTACAGGGCCAGTGCTGAGGCTGCCTGGCTGGATGTAAGGTCTGGAGAAGAAGGTGCATGATTTTTTTTTTTAATGTAAAGATATGGAGAGGAATCTTACCTGCAGAGGCACCAGAGGACAAATCCCAGTCCACAGTAGGGGTCCAGGCAGATGGCTACTTCTCTAGAAGGGTAAAGTTCACACTGCAGCTTAATGGAACGGCAGAAGGCACTGGTGGCTGCATGAGACATCTGCAAAACACAGGGCAGTGTTACATGAATGGGGCCTAAGACACCCGTGAGAAAACAAGGCTGCATTAAATGCATGGGACCTGACACCCAAAGGCATCTAAAATACAGTAAGGCCGCAGGAAATGTATGCTGGCCTGGCACAGCGGCCCATACCTATAATCCCAACACTTTGGGAGGCCGAGGTGGGATGATGGCTTGAGACCAGGAGTTCCAGGCTGCAGTGAGCTATGATTACCACTGCACTCCAGCCTGGACAACAGAGTGAGACCCTGTCTCTTAAATAAAATTTAAAGAACAAAACCCAAAAAACAACAAATGTATGATACCAGGCACCAAATGCCCAAAGCTGTTTTTAGGACCAGGGACAACTATAGCCAAGCTGGGGCTACGCTGTGTCTGGGGAATGTGAGTGGCCAATATTTTCACTGGAGTTCTCATTGTCAATGAATAAACCTCACTCAGAACTGCCGGTCCTCCAGGACCTAGCAATTCCACCTGTTGAAATAGTGCATTTGAACAGCAAGTCATGCAGGAAGGGGTTCTAGTGTGACTCTCTCTCCAACACACCGACCCACAAGTAGAAGGGACACCATGGCACACTCCCGCCTCCGCCAGTCAAGTCCCTGCTTCATTCATGGGTGTCTCCAGGGCTGGACAAGGCTTCTGCTGTGCAGCAGGTAGCCTGTGAGACCTGCTGGGTGGCTCACCGTCTCAATGATCAGGAAGTGACGGCTCACAGAAGTGAAAGATTTTGCTGACTGTGGCACGAGTTAGAGCCCAGGTCCTCCTACACTCATCCTTTACCATCCTCCCCCACCCTGCAGGGAGATGGTGGCCAAAATCCATTCATCCCATCATCGACCAGACAGTAAAGAGCTCTCCGCATCTTCCCCTTCCCTAATCCCTGTAACAGTCCACTACAGTCCGTGTGTAACGTAGATTAATTCGAAATACAATAAAATATATTACTAAGATTAATTTTCTCACAGAAGCTTTCTCGCCAAACAAACCTAAGAGGAAAATGGAAGTCAAAGCAGCATAGAAAATGGTTCTGATTTCTGTGGTTTTAAAACATGTCACAAGTTATCTGAAGCTAAATGTTGCCCAGAGCTAAACTGTAAAGGGACCAGCACAGAGCTATAACTGGAAATCCAGCCAAACACCTGGCTCCCATCTTTCATTCGCCACTCCAGCAAGACGTGAGAGAGCCGGGGTTGGGGGTCCTCCCACTGTGAAATGCTGCATCATTGTTGAAAGTTCTGCCCGGGACAGGGTTTCATAACTGCTTTACTATATTCATATAGTGGAATGTAGACTTTTTATACAAGGTAAGATGTAAGTAATTATTTTTAGTTTGCTTTTAAAGTAAATATTTAATGGAGAAATGAGATTGAATTTATCAAATACTCATCCAGACTCCTGCCTCCCTGGATTAAGAGCTAGTAAAACCCTGCCTCCCAAAATTACCCACCCACTCAGATCAGCAACTAGAGCAAGTCTGTCCTGAACTGCTGCTCTGTGCAAAGCACTATTTCTAGGTGAAGAATTGAGCTATTCAGCACAGCAAATACTAAAGTACTGAGAGCTTGTTATACATCACATATGGTGTTAGGTGCTGGAGATGAACAGAAGACTGAGACACGGCCCTGCCCTCTGGGTCCAGTGGGAATTCAGAGATGAGCACGTGGACAACCATGTATGATGTAAGAGAAGGGTGCTCCTATCACCCTGGCTGTGGGTCTCAGACCCACTGGGGCCTTCGCGTGACTTCAGCAGACAAACAAGAATGGACACCGGTTAAAGAAAAGCAGCCGGCTGGGTGGATCATGAGGTCAAGAGATCAAGACCATCCTGGCCAACATGGTGAAACCCTGTCTCTACTAAAAATACAAAAAAATTAGCTGGGCATGGTGGTGTGCGCCTGTAGTCCCAGCTACCTGGGAGGCTGAGGCAGGAGAACTGCTTGAACCCGGGAGGCAGAGGTTGCAGTGAGCCGAGATCGTGCCACTGCACTCCAGTCTGGCGCCTGGCGACAGAGCAAGACTGTCTCAAAAAAAAAAAAAAAAGAAAAGAAAGAAAATCAGCCAAGAAAGTTCTGATGATCTACTCTGCATGAGACACTGAGATTGCAAGTGGGTCATGAGAATGGCACAGTTGGAAGCATGAGCTTCTCTTCTGGCTGTGACAGTAGAAGGGCCACTGCTAACTTCATCCTACAGGAACTACGTCATCTTGATCTGAAAACATTTCTTTTCAAAAGCTTTTGAAAAATTATTTTACTTCACATTGTAGCTAATTTGGCATTTCACTTCAGTTCTACTAAGAGGTGGATGGAGAGAGAACTGTTGTGGGGCAGACAAAGCCAGCTCACCCATAAGACCCACAGACGGAGGCAGAGGGTGCAAAGGGCTGCGGAGTCCCCGATGGGTGCGGTTTGCACAGCAGCTCGACGAAGGTGTCGCCTGAGCTGAGAGGGTCATCACGCAGGCTGGAGTGCAGTGCCGTGATCTTGGGTCACTGCAATCTCTGCCTCCTGGGTTCAAGCAATTCTCCTGCCTCAGCTTCCCAAGTGGCTGGGACTACAGGCGCCTGCTACTATGCCCGGTTAATTTTTGTATTTTTAGTAGAGAGCGGGTTTCACCATGTTAGGCTGGTCTCGAACTCCTAACCTCAGATAATCCACCTGCTTTGGCTTCCCAAAGTGCTGGGATTACAGGCATCAGTCACTGTGCCTGGCCAATGACGACTTCTAACAGAGCCCAGGTTAAAGCACAACAAAGTGTAGTGTGCAGAGATTTATCATAGAGAACTCAGATTTGAGAACCAGCAAGAGAGAAAAACATGTGCAGTGTTCTACTGTCAGCTACGGAGACCGTGTTCACATAAAAACATATTTGGGGCATTTGGACAGAATCAGTCAGCCTGGTTAAGGACGGAAATGATCATATGTTTCGTGCTGTGAATGAAACACGTACATACGGCTCTTTCCACATCTCAGAGTCTGATTACACGAGAGGTGCTGACAGTCGGCACATGGGCTTGCCATGTCCAGCATGCTCTGAAGTGGCCTCCCATGGCCACCTCCGGCAGCTGCCCTGCTCACCTTTACGCCAGCTAGCATCCCAGTTGTGGACACGCTGAAGTCGAGATACGCAAGGGTGTCTGGGTTGCAAGGTTTGCAGATCTGGGCGGGCCGCTTCTTTGGCAAATCATCTGGAGAAGAACAGGGCCATCAACAGATCTGGCCTGAGCAAGGCCCATGAGCAAACCACCATCTCCAGCCAAAGCACTGACCTGTGTCCAGGATGAGGGGCCATGTCCTGACGTCCACAGCTGCCGCCGCCTCCCTGGACCGTAGCAGCTTACAAATGAGCTGTGTTGTCATCAGACAGGCAGAGCGACTCACCTGGCATCAGAGAATGAGAATGGAGCCAGATGAGAGCATGCTCACTACACGTGTGTCTCCTGCTCGCTAGGCACACTAAAACTATGCAGCTTTAATGGGCAGATTAGGCTCCTGAACCCTGCTGGCTCCTGCCGGTTAGCTGAGGTAGAAGAGCGCTGGGAGTCTGGTGATGGAAGAGCTGGGCCAGAGTGTGGGGCAGAGCGCAGGTCCTGAAATCTGTGCACCTGCACTTTCCCGGCCCAGCAGCATCCACAGCATCATGACCACATACAGAAAACAGCTCACTGCTCACACCATTAGCTCTGTTATACTGGAAATGTCACACATGCCCAGACACATCGTGCATACTTTGTAGCAGGAGTGGCCACTGTGGGGGGCCTCCAACACCATGGAGAAAGGGACTCAGATGGGGGCGGGACAAGGCATTCTCTGCCCCAAACTGCTTTCCCCTATAGTTCCTCCTTCAACGAGGAAAATACAGCGGAATCCTATGGAACTTCTCCAGCTGTAGACAAGGGAAAACAGATCTATACTTTCAAACAGGAGCAGGAAACTTCTAAATCCTGAGGAGAGAGCTTTTGAAAAAGCCCTTCCTCTTCCCATGGTGGGTCTGCTTAGCTAGGTTTGTGGGGAAGCCTGAGGGATGGTGGGGATACCATCTCTTGGGACCTGTTTTCTCCCAGGCATCTTCAACTTCAAGACTCTGCAGTAAGAGCTACTATCTAGCTTCTGCCTCCACACACAAGTTTAGGTCTCGCCTCTATAACCAGACCACAGGCTCCCTGCAGGCAGAGACCCTTTCCTGTCCTGATTCCAAACACACAGCAGCTCCCATAGCCACCTGCTGCCCTGGGAGATGTCAGAGTCTGCGTGCAGGCTGTGAACTCGACACTCAGCTCCAGGCAGGTGGAGACTCAGCTCCCAGGTACGTTACCTCCACAATCATCTTAACAGTAGGTAGCGTCGTCGCGATGTTCTGTGGGTGCGGGGGGCGGACGGTTATTGGCACACAGCCTGCGTACAGGCAGCCATAAAATGCTGCAATCAGGTCTATTCCTACACAGAAGAAAACCAAGCATCACTACTGATGCAGATCATGCTGCTTAGCAGCCACTGTCCCTGTCAGCATAAATGCCAGTCCTACAAGTTCAATGGGTAAACGAGCAGCAAAACTTCTCACAGGCTCCGTCATCCTGGTGGGTTTTGTCAGCTTTGGCGGGCACTGTCATTTTCCCATCCTTTCAGACTGAGATGACGAGGCAGCCTGGAGAATTTCTACATCATTTTGCTTAGGAAATACCCACCTTTGTAATTGTGAATTTAGTTAAGATTTAGGTACTATTAAGTGAACCACTTGAGGTATCTAGTAACACAAATTAGATATAAAAGTATTTGAAGGGACAGGCGCAGTGGCTCACACCTGTAATCCCAGCATTTTTTGGGAGGCCGAGGCAGATGAATTATGAGGTCAGGAGTTCGAGACCAGCCTGGCCAACATGGTGAAACCCCGTCTCTACTAAAAATACAAAAATTAGCCAGGCATTGTGGCAGGTGCCTGTAATCCCAGCTACTTGGGAGGCTGAGGCAGGAGAACTGCTTGAACCTGGAAAGTAGAGGTTGCAGTGAGTCAAGATCGCATCACTGTACTCCAGCCTGGGTGACAGGGCAAGACTCCGTCTCAAAAAAAAGTATTTGAAGGCATCAATTTATTGAAGCCTCTGACGGTAGCACATGCAGCTGGTGCCCATGAGTGGTCATCGCTAGACACAATGGGTTGGTCAGCATCCAGCTGGACATAGCACAGACTCCTGGCCATCAAACTGCCCTCTCAGGCACCAGCGGGTGTGTAAGGGAGCTCCGTGCACTGCAGTGGTCAGCGTCTCTCAGGGAAGCCCACCCTGCCTGTACCTGGCGGGTAGACCAAGGCCACGTGGTCACCGTCCTGCAGGTGGCCCCGCTCCGTCAGCATCACGGCAATCTTCTCAGCACGCTTGTGCAGCTGCACGCAGGTCAGCGAGTTCGCGATCGCACCCTGCGGGCCGATCACAGGGACAAGCGCGTAAGATTCCTTCAGTCGAGACGCTTGTGGAGAGCGCGCACGCATCATACAACTCACCGACACAAAGCGTACGTCAGTGGTTTTTAGAACATGCACAGACCTGTGCAACCAACATGGAAAGTCAATTTTAGAATGTTTTCAGTTTCCCCCAAAACCACATATCCATTAGAGGTCAACTCCATTTCCTTCCAACTAGGTAAGAAGTACAGACCAAAAAGCATCTAGATATATTTGGAGTGGCAACAAACATTTAAAAAAATGATTATGTGAATTAAAAAACAGTGGAACAACAACAACAAAAAAAACCCCTACTAATTCTGGGACTTGTGTCACTGTCATGGGCAGTAAGAATTACCACGGTGCCTGCAGGGCACACATG
This sequence comes from Cebus imitator, assembly GCF_001604975.1. NCBI lineage: Eukaryota > Metazoa > Chordata > Mammalia > Primates > Cebidae > Cebus > Cebus imitator. The sequence continues at coordinate 340,790 of NW_016108047.1, forward strand.
TTGGTAATGAAGACTGATTAAAAATGTTCATTTAGAAAGACCACATCAAAAATCAAGGAAGTCAGAAAGCAAAAAACAAAAGCAAAACAAATAATTAAAAACACCCTAAAGGAATGAAAAGAACTGTCAAACGCAATTTCATGTAGACTTTACTGTAGAAATAAATAGAAAACATATTTGTGCTGAAAATGCCTGACAAAAGAGTTAAGGAAGATGGGCTGCAAGATACGTACTAAGAAACATCCTAAGAGTGTAGGATTCATTATTTATTTATTTTTTGAGACAGGGTCTCTGTCTCCCAGGCTGAAGTGCAGCGGCATGATCACCGTTCACAGCAGCCTGGACCTGCTGGGCTCAAGCGATTCTCCTGCCTCAGCCTCCTGAGCAGCTGGGACAACAGGTGCCACCATCATGCCTGGCTCATTCTTTAAAAAAAAAAAAATTATCGCAGATATAGGGTCTGTCTATGTTGCCCAGGCTGGTCTCAAACTCCTGGCCTCAAGTGATCTTCCCACCTTGGCCTCACTATTTAAGCCAAGAAGAAAAATATGAATAAACTGCAAATTATAAGCATGCAACTAACCAAAACAAGCTTTTCCTGAGGACACACTTTACAATTTAAGTTCATGTGCGGCAGTCTCAGATGTAGAGAGACTGCTTTCTACAGCCATTTAAAAGCCACTTCTTGGTGATTGGATTCTGTCTAACAGCTGCTAACAGGGTGAGGACCGTCCCTCAAGCAGTGGGCAACTGGACTGAAGTCCATGGGGCCAGGAGGACTCCAGAGCCAAAACGTGACGGAACAACTGGGCTCAGGAATTCTTGTGTAAGTCACAGCTGCAAAGAATAATGTAAGAGTGTGGGGACAGAAAGCACTACAAGCCCGAGAAGGCTGACCGGGACTGGACATCATGATTCAGCACTCAGGCACCGGGAGAGAGGCCCCGAGGGGCTGGTGGGGAGGTGACTTTGTGGAACGAGGAGGACGCTGCATGGACGAACAGTTTCAGGGGCTATTCAGCAGCGATGCTGGGGAAAAGCATGTCAGCCTCCCTGCTCAAAGGGCCCATGTCGGAAACACGTGGGTGGGACGCGGTGTGAGTGGAAGAGAACGTCTCAGGAAGCATCAAGATGTGAGCGCCAGACCCTGACCTCTACCAAAACGTCCAGAAGATGGCCGAGGAGCAAGGACTGCAGGGAGGCTGCCCAGGTAACTGCCCCGTGGGTTTTCAGACCTGTCCCGCTGACTGTGCTTAGTTTCCTCCATGTAGGAGAGAGTTAGCTTACATTTCTCTGAATTCAACCTTCTCATCCTATGCATTTTCCTTAATTATTTTCCCCTTAGAGGACATCTAAAAAATAAGAAAACAGAAACTGATTTAAAGTAGAAGAGCCCAAGAGTAGAAGGTGGCAGAGATGGGCAAAGACAACAAGGGTTTCTGCCATGTTGGTCAGGCTGGTCTCGAACTCCTGACCTTAAGTGATCCCACCTGCCTGAGCCTCCCGAAGTGCTGAGACTGCAGGTGTGAGCCATGGCACCCGGCCTCCACCCCTTTAAATGAGCTTGTGGCTACACTGCCAGCAAAGAGTGGCCAAATCCATAATCAACAGAAACGTGCCTCCTTGATGGAAGCAGCGGCTGCGCAGCCACGCCCCAGATGAGTGACTGGTGTGCATGCTGAACAGGGACACTCAGAATATGCTGAATGGTTCCTTATTGGAATGAATTTCACCCGTTTCTTTTTGCTTTTTAAAATCTTGCTTTTAGAAAATGTGTGATTCTGTATGTTTCCATTGGACAGTGCTGAACAGGGAAGCTGATTTAGGTGGGGATTACACTATGAACGTTGTGGAAACAATGTTGCTGCCTTGGTCCGGGCCGCGCATCTCTGGGTGTACATACCAGACAGCAAAGGGGGAGATGGACACAGATGCCTGATCTGATGCTTGTAGGAAGGCAATGGCTCAAGGGTGCCTGTCTCTATGTCCAGCAAGCCTTGTAAACAGCAGGTCACACCTCCAAGGAAAAGGTATCCTCAGGCCATGCCTTCCTCACACAGTCCAACAGTAAATTACTCATGGCTTTGATCCCTACATCTGGCCCCCATCTGATTTGCAGTTGTTCCTAATAAAGCCGTTTTCAGAGAACCTGAATCATTTCTAGGAAATACCTTTTCCCAGAAGATCCAGCATCCAGCTATGCAAATAACCACCACAGGGGATCAGGGCCAGGGAGCTGTCTGTCCACATGCCAAGACCAGATGCCAAGCATAGCACCAGGGCATCACTCAGCAAACAACCAGAGGGATCTTCCCCAAATCGGGCACAGCTGGAACAATGCTATTTTCCTCCTGATGGCACAAGGCTGCCTACGAGCACACCTAAATCATTTCCGAATCTTTGCATATATGGGGGTCTGCTGCTTCCTGAGCTGCCCATCAATACCTGTAGATTATTGAACACGGATGCTCATGTAACCCACATACATGGGTGCAACGTGTCAGGCAAGGTCGGGGCAGGGCTTCAAGGAGACTCAGAGCTGAATCCGTCCCTGGGAGCTTGCGGCTTGCGAAGGGATGGCCACTTCTGTGAGGAAATTAAGGGAAGGAGAAAGCACCTTCCGCTGAAGGATCTGGGGTGCCGGAGGGAGGCTGGAGTTGGCGCCACAGATTTACGTCACCACTTTGGAGGCGACAATGGAAGTCTCTACAGTACTGCCAAGACCAAAGGGAAAGAGGAACAAGTCACAAGTAGTTTACAGGAGAAACACTACTTGGAGCAAACAAAGTCAGAGGAGAGGAGAGGGGCAGGAAACCAAGACAGCGCCCAAGGACGGTGAACCTGACCATCGGCTGGATTAGCAAAGGGGCCTCATCCATATTCACAGGCCGAGGAAGGCTCCAATGGAGAAAGAGACGAAAAGTGGAAGGTGGCATTTCAGATACAGGGACCCACAGCAACTCTGGGTCCTCAACAGCTCCAGCCCCCACGCCTGATCTGTCAGCGCAGGGCAAAGGCTCCTTCACAGCACCAGCGAACTAGGGCCAGAGAGGTAACAGAAAAAGGCCTTGCTGTTTTTAATGGCTCTTCCTGGGAAATGGTCTCGAGCAGACACAGTGAAGGACCAACTACTGGGATCAACTCAGCACACGCGGCAACGTCAAGACAATCAGTGCATCTTTGGCAGAGGAGGAGGAGAGGTTATTCCTGTGAACTAAATCACATGCAAAGAATGGCCTAACAAACTCAAATCAGAGAGTCGGGGAATAATTTCACGATGTTGCTGGCACTTTTTGTCTTCAATCCACTGCTTCAAATGGCAGGGGTGCCTAATGCACTAAGATTTCGATATTTAGTAATTCTCAACAGCCATGACTTTTTGAAGAGCTGCAAGAGCCTATACTTGTCAAGAAGACTTATATTTCTCACCTATTTTTCAAGCTTCATTTCCATGGCAAAAAAAAGTTACAAGCATATTAAGATTTTTGCATTTTTGTCGTTAATAGTATTAGCTTATTTAAGGCCTTACTCTTAAGTACTGCAATAGAACAATAATTGATGAGCTTGGTTTTCTCATGTCAAGTGTAAACAGAAACTTTAATTACAAAGTGGAAATGATTTTCATTCTTGAGTCTGCAATAAACATAACTTCTGATGTATAAAAAAATAGTTTAGGGCTGGGTGTGGTGGCTCATGCGTGTAATCCCAGCACTTTGGGAGGCCAAGGCAGGTGGATCACTCAAGGCCAGGAGCTCAACACCAGCCTGGCCAACGTGGCGAAACCCCGTCTCTACTAAGAATATAAAAATTAGCCAGACATGGTGGTGGGCACCTGTAGTCCCAGCTACTCAAAGTCTAAGGCATGAGAATCGCTTAAACCAGGGAAGTGGAGGCTGCAGTGAGCAGAGAGGGCCACTGTACTCCAGCCTGGGCAAGACAGAGAGAGACTGTCTCAAAATAAAAAAAAAAAGTAGTTTAGTAATCAAAATAAAAATGCAAATATCTCAGACTTGTAATTTCTCTCTTGTAGATATCATTAAGAAACACTGTAAATAGGGTGCTAAAATATCTGTATTCACAAACAGGTGTAAATAACTGCACAAATTGTTATGTTTAAAAGCAATCCCTAGGTAAAAAAGTCTCGTTAGTCAAAATAGCAAAAAATAAAAAGAATTAACATAAAACTGAAGTGAAAGGATTGAGTCAGAAATAAAGAAGCAGGAGCGCTCCCAGGAGCCAGGCTGGCCCCTTTGAGGCGAGCAGCCAGGGAACGACAGCTCCGGGCCTCACCCGACAGTTGAGCAGCGTGTAGAGGACGTGGTCTGGGGTGGTCTGTGCTCTCCACTGCAACACCTCCGAGAGGAACAGGAACTGGAACAGAGCACGGGTGAGGCTCAGGCTATGCGGTGTGAGGCGAGGCAACCCCGATATTAAACCCACAGAAGCTGTCCGAGTGGCTCTGGGTCTTAGAGCCACGTGCTTCTCTGACGAGAGTCAAGGACATGCATGCTGGGAAAATCTCCAACACATACAATGGCAGGACAAGCAAGTGTCCAGCTTTGTTCCTGCAGGGACTTAGATTCACGGCACCCGACTTAGAACCACAAAGCAAAGGACTGATACTGTACCAAGGTTTGAGAGGTTTTCTGAAAGTCTGCCCGAGGATGGGAACCATTTCCCTCATAGGCAGGACCAGCCTGCACAGAAATCCCTTCTCCTGGGGCTTCCAGGAGGTGCCACATGGATTTCGGTGGCTATAATGACAGAATCAGATCTATCCGGTTTTAAAAAGTGGGCTCTAACAAATTTAGGTTTCTAGAACAGCAATACCCTAATGGCATTAAGCCACACTGCAAATTACACAAACTACATGTTCCGTACCGATCTGCTTCACGGTAAAAGGGGCAGCCTTGTTTCACATCTGGGTACAGCAAAAGCCCACAGATAAGGCTTCATCCCGTTCATAAGTGATCAAGGGGTTCTGATTAACGTATTACTGGAGGTTACCAAGTTGGCAAAGTTTCACAGGGTGGATTTTGCCCCATTTCCTAATGGGGCCATACAGAATGGGATACCTTTTGGCTGGGGGAAACAGGACCTCTGGTGAACCTGAGCATTCTCAAGGCAGAACAGTTCTAATGGGGACTGGTAGACACACACAAAACCCTGTGCAAAGGCTGGGCCTCAGGAGGTTCTCCCACAGCTTCTAATGCCACTGTCAGGAGGCCTACCCCCCAAACCTGGGTTTTGAACTGCCTCTTAGAGTCCAAAGAGCCCAGGACAGAAGGCTTGCTGCAAGCTGCTGTGGGGCAGAGTGAGCTTTGGATCTGGGCTGGTGGGAAATTAGAAATGAGTAGTTAGGGGAACACAGTGCAGGACAAGCATGGCCAGACATTTGCCTCAGTCCTGCAGGTTGTGGGATCAGACACCCCTCACCAATTTCTGCATCGATGTGAAATTTTCTGAAACTTTATATCTCCTAATAAAGATGTTTTTCTTATGAAATTATATGGTCTCTTGTAGGAGAGGACAGGTACAATAAAGGCAAGATGGCAGTGGAGGTCTAACCGCCAGAGCAGGAAAGTCGGGGATGGTCGCTGTGGGGACCTGGGCGCCTACCTTCCGGGCCTGGTCGTTGTCTTCTATCTGACCCAGGTCTCTGCCACTAGCCTGGGCAATTCTCTTCCCAGAGACCAGGTTCCCCACCATCACAGAGGCAGGGCCGATTTCTGGAAAGAAACAGAGGCACAGCCATTAGAAAACAAGAGAGAAATTCCTTAAGACTTTGGTAGAGACCTACCAAGGCAGGGAGAGAGGAAGGGAGAAGGAGAATGGGGGAATGCGGGGGGGAGGGAGAGTTAAAGAATATATACTGAAAGAATTGCATGTAAAATAACGATGACATTATCAATTTGTGCCTAATCCTTGGTTTGAAGGCTACTATTAAGTCAAATTCTTAAACTCCCAATAATGGTCAAGTACCAGATTTATGAACCAGGCCACATGCTGCATTAGTCACCATGCATGAAGAGCTATGGCTAAGCAGACTGTTCATTGCCTTGTCAAAAGCACACGTGTCCAGATGCAGTTGACGGGGAGGTGGCACAGAACAAGACTTAGGATGGGCCTGTCATTGTGACAACCGCCACCGAGTCCCTTCACGGACATGGTGGCACCAGGACCAGGCAGTCAAGGCCTGACGTCCTCTGTCCAGCCCAGGGAGAGCAGGGCCGCCAGGTCTCTACAGATGCACAACCATCCTTTTCAAATTCGGGTGCCGTAAACAATTCCACTTATCACAGCTTGCAGGAGAAGGGAGGGCACTTCAGCAGGAGTGAAATCCAGAGAACAGTCCGTGAGCAGATGTCTGGGCTTCTGCCTGCCGGTGCTTGGGTTCTGCGCGACTTGTAGGAGCCTCACGGTAAGATGCCTTCTACACTCAGTAAATCGTGTTTGAATTTTCACATCGTAGTTGTGAACAGACTGTTAATTCTCATGGAAGAGGAATAGCCTTTTCACATTTAGCAAAATAATTTGGTCAGGTGCTGCATGCTAGAAGGGAGTGAGCTGCTCTGTGGTGGGAACAATGACTCCCGTGCGATTTCCAACACCTGGGAGCACCCTCATTCACCTGCCATGCATCTTCTGTCTTTACCAGATACAAACATCTTCTGAATGAAGCATCTTTAACAAAAAATTTTTTGAGACAGTCTCACTATGTCGCTCATGCTGGTCTCGAAGTCCTGAGCTCCAGTTATTCTCCCACCCCGGCCTCCTGCATTGCTGGGACCACAGGTGTGAGCCACTGCACCTGGCTGGTGAAGCTCTTAGCCTTCCCCTTGGTGACTGATGCTGGGCCAGATGAGATGGCTCTTCTAAGAAGCCAACTTGGAAACTGGCCTAAACGGGTTCCAAGGCTTCCCACAGTGTTGTTAAGAATTCAGACTGGGGTAGGGGAAGCGAGCTTTTGAGGAGGGATCAGGCTTTGGCAGAGCCTTATTTCATCCTCCTCCATCACGTCTTCCCTTATCTCCACGTGCACCCTCTGGACCCGGGTTTGGGACCTTGAATGCCTCCCCGCACAGACTTGGGGACTCAGTTTTCCCGACTGCTCCTGGGAGGCAGAGGCCTTCCAGTGCACCTCACTCTCAAAGCCTGTTCTTAGCAGCAGGTGATGGTCTCCCCTGTTGAAGAGAGGTGAGTGTGCCCGAAATACTCCCTGGGTGTATCACTCTCTCGCCCTTTAAGATAGAGTTGAGAGATATCCCAAAACATGTATCTTTGACACTCACGTCTCTTCTCTCTTCTGCTCCCATTTATGGATTCACCCATCTGCAAGTCAGCAGCCACAACGCTGGTGTTATCAAATGCCTACCATACAATGTGTGGCAAATTCACTCAGGGCACAGGGCAGGAGTTTTATCTCCAAAACAGCAACAAGACACACAGAATCCCAGATGGGAGGCGAGGCCAGCCCTTCCCAGGAGCCGGGGCTCTGGCCATTCCTCAGTGACCCCTATCCCCCATGCTGGGGCAATATTCCCAGGGGCGTTTAAAACTGTGGAATTGCAGCTAGATTTGTAACGCTAATATTTTTGCTAGCTCAGCTGATGAGTTCACGGTCTTTTAATACTTTTGTGCTCAAATAAGATCATCTCAGCATACACAGTGCCATTAACTGAGTAAACATGAATTCATCCAGCAAGAAAGGCAATTTGGTTGTCAACAGTCCTTCTTGGTTTCCAGCATCTCAGAACACTTCACTCAAAAATGGCCTCAAGGAGTGTTTGCTTTGGCTTCCAATAACCTTGCCACTTACTTGTCAGGGTCATTTTAAATGTTTATTCCAGAGGGGGCACAGCCCAATTCCCTCCGTGTGGTTCGGAAGCTGAGGCCCCAGGGGATGTCCTCTGTGCGGCCCCAACTCCTGCCCCTTGGTGGAAGGGCTTTGTATCAGGCCCTTGGCAGAGACAGACACGTCTAGGGGTAACTCAAGGGGCTCAGCTCCCGACCTCACTCGAAGCTGCTGGCTGTGTCTCCCGCCTGGGATTTCCTCGCCGGCTCTGTCTCCTGCCCGGGTTTTCCTGACCTCGCTGGAGGCTGCTGGCTCTGTCCCCTGCCCGGGTTTTCCTGACCTCAGCGTGAGGCTGCTGGCCGCTCTCTCCTGCCTGGGTTTTCCCAGTCGCTGGGCTTCTTGACATTTGGCTCAGATGAGCCAAGCCCTGTAGCTATGGAGTCATTACAGCATTGTACGTGCACACGATTCTCCCTACCATAAACACCTGTCTGAACCCTGTCTCCAGGAGCTACTGAACTGCCAGGCTTCCCACCTGGGAGCAAAGGTCACTGGGGTCACTGGGTCAAGAGTGTCTGACAATGAATCAGACGGTGGGGAGAGGGAATCAGATCACTTCAGAGTTTACAATACACGACAGAAACAACGGCCAAGGGAGAGCAACCGCATCTGCGTCCTTCACAAGGCTGTTTACGTCCTGCAACGGCAGACGGGGGAGGTGCTTCCCGCCCTCCCGGGGGCCTCAGACGCGGGAGGCGCTTCCCGCCCTCCCAGGTCACCCTCTAAGGACGATGCCCTGTGATTTCAGTGGCTCCTAACAGAAGGCCATGCACCCACAGAATTTAGCGAAAAGGACACTGTCACCTGCAACTCCACATTCACTGTCGCAATCATAAAAACCAGGGACCGCGAGAACAACGGTGTGAACAAAAAAGAAATGGAGGAAGAATATTTAAGGAAATCTCCAACATAAGAAAAAAATTAAAAATAAGTAGGTCAGAAATGAAAGAGCAACACTAAATGTGAACCCCATACGCTTAGAAAGGAGAGCACCACGCCAGTAAGTTCCGTGCTGATGACCGCACAAAACACCCCTGATTCCAGAGGACGAAAGCACGGCATTTACAGCCAGGAGACCAGAAACCAAATGCTCTCCCTATTCTATTCTTGGGGTAACCACTCTTTCCCCACAAGCATGAGCTTCCGGCAGGCAGCTCTGGGTGAACTCCCGCACCTCACAAAACCGCCCACGTGCCGCACATACCTGGCTGCTTCTGTCGAGGCTTAGGCAGGTTTGTGACGCAGGTGTGGGGACACATTAGGACGTTGCAGGGGTGCAGAGAGCCCTCCAGAAAAAGCTGTTTTGTTTCTGACAAATGGATGCCACCAAGCGGGGTTTTGGGCAGGGTGTTTGCTGGTACCAAGGCCAGGCAATAAACTCCAACCTGATGTATACTGTCAATTGCCTAGAAAGTTAGGAAAGAAATCATATAATAGGAAGCATAAACAGAAACACTCATTATATATTTATATTATACAAAATATGATCCACAATACATAGAAGTCTGTGCAGTATAAGCACTGTTCCCAGTATAAAAACGCCAAGGAAAGAGAAAGGGTTTTCTTACTAAACTCACCAAAACTAAGTAATTTTACCCAGGGCTTGGGGAAGACCACAAACAGTCAAAAAGGAACTTTGGAGGCAAGATAACATGTTTTCAAGATCAAACAGAAAGCTTACTTTGACCTCCCCAAGGTGACCGGTAGGAACCAGCTGTGCAAACTCCCGGTCCCTACACCCTCGATCTGCTCAGCTAGTTTCTGGACACTTGATGTAACTCCTGATTAAACGAACGGAAGGGAAAAGGACCACCCCATGGGCAAGGCCACAGCTGGTCAGGTCATGATCTGAATGAAGTAGGGAGGCCAGAAACAAGACAAGAGAGGACCAGCATGGAGGGTGACCTGCAGCACGCGGCTCATCCACTGGAAGCTGTCCTCCTCCGTGGAGTCGGGCCTCTGCTCGGCCACGATCACGATCCTCTCGTCGTGCAGCACGGTCACGGAGAACACGGCTATCCTGCGGGAACACAGGAGCATGGTGAGCATGCGTCAGGGACGCCCACTCAGCCTTCCCTCTGCAATCAGGGGCTCCATAACCGTCACTAGTGAGTGACACATCTCAGGAGCCCACAGCACCAACTATAATTCCAAAACAGCAGCTGTGCTTCCGAATATCCCCACTCGTCATTCCAGGAAGAGCTGTGGGAGGCGCCCAGGGATGTCGCAGAGCCAAAGTCACCCTGATCCCCATGAGGCCGCGCACAGCACCCGTGGGCCCTGCTGACAAGGTTACACCTCTCAGTATGAAGAGTGAGTGTGCAATGATCAGACCTGTTGAAATTTAGACAGCCACACCCTTCACATCTCGAGTTGGCGCCTGTGGAGTTAATGGTCTCCAAATCATTAGAAATTTCCTGTTTTGAAACTAGTGATTTTCTGCTAAGCGTACGTGCCTTACACAGCACAGCGCAGTCACCTCTAGTAAACTCTTTTTTACAAAGAAACTGTAGCTTTAAAGATAATTAAAAGGCGGCAAGTCTACTTCCCGCTCCCATCAGCTTCCAAACTGAAGTAAGACTCTCAAATACTTTATGACTTCCTCCAGATTGGCGAAAACTCCAGAACCAGGGCAACTTGTTTCATCACAGAGCCTCCCCTGTGCACCTGGCAAGGCAGGGAAGAGGAAAACTGTGGGAGAGCGGGGAAGTGTGCGACAAGCATCCGTACTCTCATGCGAGTCTGTGGGTGACGGGCGTCCACACTGTCACGTGAGTCTGTGGGTGATGGGCATGTGTGCTCTCAGGTAAGTCTGTGGGTGATGGGTGTCCGCACTCTCATGTGGGTCTGTGGGTGATCAGCAACTGTGCTCTCAGGTAAGTCTGTGGGTGACAAGCGTCCACGCTCCCATGTGAGTCTGTGGGTGTTGAGCATCTGCATTCTCAGGTAAGTCTGTGGGTGACGAGCGTCCACACTCTCACGCAAGTATGTGGGTGACGAGCGACTGTACTCTCAGGTAGGTCTGTGGGTGACGAGCGTCCACGCTCCCATGTGAGTCTGTGGGTGTTGAGCATCTGCGTTCTCAGGTTAAGTCTGTGGGTGACGAGCATCCACACTCCCACGTGAGTCTGTGGGTGTTGAGCATCTGCGTTCTCAGGTAAGTCTGTGGGTGACGAGCATCCACACTCCCATGTGAGTCTGTGGGTGTTGAGCATCTGTGTTCTCAGGTAAGTCTGTGGGTGACGAGCGTCCACTCTCTCACAAGAGTTTGTGGGTGATGAGAATCTGCACTCTCACGCGAGTCTGTGGGTGATGGGTGTCCGCACTCCCATGTGAGTCTGTGGGTGACGAGCGACTGCGCTCTCAGGTAAGTCTGTGACTCAGCGTCATCCTTGGGTCTTTCCAACCCGCTCCACAATGAATATCTGGATCTTTAATTTGTGCTGTTATTTATCAGAAATAAGTTTTCAAAAGCATAGTTCTATTATACTTAGAGGAGAAGTGAAACGGAAATATGTTTATGGGGCTCGGAATTTCTATAAAACCTCGGACATTCACAGACAGATTAAATCTCAGAGATCACTGAGTCCAGATGCTTCAATTATATGGAAGAGAAAACTGAGACACAATAAATGTAAGGAATCTGTGTAACTTTTAAACCCTCTAAAACCACATGAACAGTGTGGCCAACAGGAAATATATGCTTAATTAGCAGAAGAACGCCACTGACCTTCCTCTGTAGACAAACTTCATGGGCTCCACAGCCAGCGCGGTGGCCACAATGTCGTCGGCGTTGTGCCTGCGCCCGCTGACCACCATGAGGCCGTCCATCTTGCCCACCACGAAGACAAGACCCCCAGGACCCACAAACCCCAGCAGGCCTGTCCTTATGAACGGGTATTCGCTGATCGGAGCCCCAGAGCTCGTCATGGGAAATACCTGGGGAAACAGCGTCCATCAGGCCACCATACACGTGGTCAGCTGCTTTCAGTCCTCCCTGCTTCTCCCATGCACACGGCACTTGCTTGGCTTAAGCTCTGCCTCCTGCCCGGGGGCCAAGATCACAGTGACCGCTGGTGGCCAACAGTCTTTGAGGCAGAAAAGGACTTCCCGCTCACCTTGGCAGGGGCCCAGCTATTCCTGCACCCCTGCCAGAGCCTCCTCCCACCTCTGAACCCTGAACAGGTAACAGGTAGCAGTCTCACAGTAGGCCAATCCAGCTAACTGATTACTTTGATTATAAAACCACAATGTAAAAGATGAATGAAGAATCAAAGTACATTTTAAACATGTCAGTCTTAAACTCTGTTCATTCATAAAATGTTATTTTCCCTTGTTCAAAGTATGCTGAAAAGAAAAATATTAAGGAAGGAAATCAATGACTTCAAGCTCTAAACCTCTTTTCCTACACCCTTGCAGATAACTCACATACAACAGAGATGTGGTTTTTATTTAGATTTGTATCTAGCTCCAGTTTCAAGGAATATTTTAGGAAGTTGAATTCACATTCAGGAAAGCCATCGTGGACAGGCATTGTAACATGTGTTCAGCCACATCCAAAGTTCTAAACATTTAGGCTAGAACAGTGGTTCATGCCTGTAATCCCAACACTTTGGGAGGCTAAGATGGGAGAATTGCTTGAGGCCAGGAGTTTGAGATCAGCCTGGGCAACAGCATGAGACCCCATATGTACAAAAGAAATTTTTAAAAATTATTCAAGTGTGGTGGCACATGCCTACAGTCCCAGCTACTCAGCGCTGAGGCAGGAAGATGGCTTGAGCCCAGCAGCTTGAACCTGCAGTGAGCTGTGATCCTGCCACGGCCCTCCGGCCTGAGTGATGGAGCAAGACGCTGTCTCAACAACAACAAAAAGTTCTAAGCGTTTATGAAACGTATCCCCAAACAACTTATGTTTTCTTACATACAGCTTAAATGTTGCACTACTTCTAAAGCCATGACCTACTTGGTAAAAATGTAAAAGTTCTGAGTTGTAGCACTGAACATGCAGGCCCACGTCTGACCCCTTAATGTTTCTGCTCATTACACAGCACATCTGTGCACACACCCCATATATGCACAACACACACACATCTGTGAACATGCCCCATGCATCCATGCACACACCCCACATGCACACATCACACATGCATCCGTGCACACGCCCTATATGCACATCACACACGCATCTGTGCACATGCCCATGCACACATCACACATGCATCCATGCACACGCCCCCCCACACACATCACACATGTATTTGTGCCCATGGCCCACACATGCACATTACACACACATCTGTGCACACATCCCTCACGTTACACACACATCTGTGCACTCCCCATACACGCATATTACACACGCATCTGTCCACACCATACACATGCACAACACATGCATCTGTGCACACACACATTACACATGCATCTGTCTACACCACACCCCCCCACATGCACATTACACACACTTCTGTGCACACATCCCATATATGCACATTACACAGGACATCTGTGCACATGCCCCATATATGCACATTACACATGCATCTGTGCACACTCCTCACATGTGCACATTATACAGGTATCTGTGTACACACACCCATTACACAGGCATCTGTGCACACTCACCACACACACACATTACACGCACATCTGTCCACAACACATACATGCACCTGTGCACATGCTCCACACACGTACATTACACACGCATCTGTCTACACCACACACATTACACACATTTGTGTACACCACTCACAACCCACACACGCACATTACACACACACCTGTCTACATCACACATGCCCGAAAAAGTACATTACACGTGCATCTATCTACACCACACACACGCCACAAATGCACGTTACACATCTGTGAAAACCACACATGCCTCATACATGCACATTACACATGCATTTGTGCACATGCCCCACACATGCACATTACACTCACCTGTGCACACATTCCCCACACACATACACACATCAGCGCACACTCCCCATACACACATTACACATCTGCATACACACCCCTCCCCACATATTACACATGCCTATGTACACACGTCCCACACACATTACAACCTGTGCACATACCCCATACATGCCCCATACATGCAGGTTATACACACATCAGTGCACTCCCCATACATGCACATTACACATGCAACTGCATACATGCCCCCACACATTACACACGTGTCTGTGTACACGCTTTCCATACATACACCTTACACACACACTGCACTTCCCATACATACACCCATCTGTGTACACCACACAGGTGCCATACATGCACATCACACCTGCATCTGTGCACACACCCACACACATTACACACACATCTGTGCACACGCCCCTGACATGCATATTACACACGCATCTGTCCATACCACCCCCCACACACACTATCCACGCATCTGTGCACACGTCCTACACATGCACATTACACATGCATCTGTGCACATGCCCCACAAATGCACATTGCCCACGCATCTCTGCACATGCCCCACACGCACATTACACACTGATCTGTGAACACACTCCACACATGCATATTACAGACATCTGTCCACATCCCACACATGCCCATTACCCATGCATCTGTGAACACACCCCACACATACACATTACACACACATCTGTGTATCCCACACATATAACACATATCTATGTATACGCCCCACATGCACATTACCCATGCACCTGCGCACACCCCACATATGCAATTACACACACCTGTGTATACCACACGTTACACATCTGTGCACACACCCCACACACGCACAAATGTACACCACACATACATGTACACCACACCCCCATACGCACATTACACATCTGTGTATACCACACACCCCGCATGCTCACGTTACACACATCTGTGCACCCCACACACTCCACATGAGCACATTACAGACATCTGTGCACACCACACACACCCTACATGCACACATTACATACACATCTACACACCCCACACATGCACATTACACATGTATCTGCACATGCCCACACGAACATTACACACACATGCACACCACACATGCACATTACACACGCATCTGTGTACACCACATACATACTTGCTTGTGCCACTGAGATTGTTACATACATGTCTGCCCAAGTTCTCACAGGTTCATACCTGGCCGCATCTAGCTCAGGCTGAGAGGCCATAAAGGGGCTCCAGTTGGCTTCCCCAGGCAATGGTTCATACCCGGCCATGTCTAGCCCAGGCCGAGGGGCCGCCAAGGGGCTCCAGACAGCTTCCCCATGTGAGGCCCTTCACACACACAAATGCACGTTCCCTCACAATCCAGTTTTCATAGTAAAAGTGAGAAAAGTAACAAAAAGGACCCTTTTGAAGAAATCGTGCTTATTTTAAACACTGGTTATAAGGTCAGAACAATGCTGATAAAACAAATTTATCAAAAGCAATAAAAAGTGCTAAAGTGCAATCATTTTAATTAATATAAACTCGTCTTGCTGAAAATCGAGCCTACATTTCGTGTCTATCACTGCACACCTGGCAAGGGTTATGTGGAGGCGGAGCCACGGGCAGTGCTCATGTCAGGACTCTCCTCGACCTACCTCAAAGGTGTTCTTGGTCATGCCAGAGAGGCCATAGTAGGACGTGCCTGTCGCAACTGCACACACACACAGCTCCCCGATCTCATCTGTTCTACACAGCTGAGGAATCCCGTCTGGCTTCACCGAACACATTATGGCTAAAAGCAAACAGAAAAGCACACACAGTGTGAAAGGAGGCGGGGTGGGGAGAACGGAGAGGAAGAGGAAGATGGGAATATGAATGAGGGAACCCATGAACAGAAATAGGGGCTGGAGCAAAACTGCAAGGATGGCCATCAGCCAGGCACTCATTTCCTTAATGAGTCTTGATTTTCATGTTGTGGCAAAATGTCAAATTTCACAGTTGAGACATCAATACCTATTTTCAATTGTCTAATGTTAATGTGCAAGTTGTATTTAGGGGTATAACCTCATCTGCCACCTAGATATGGGGAGGACCCTCAGAGCCAGCATCAGGGCCCCCTGCCACACGCATATCAGCGACGTGGGTGCAGCCTGAACTCTGCAAATTGAGCCTCTAACATCTTATGGAAATCTTCATCTTTGATTTCGTACTCCCTGCAAGGTGAGCCCTTCAGAGAACATCGCTCAAGTGCGTCAGCACATGGTTCCATGATGATAAATTCTCACTGGTCTGTGCCATGAACACTCTGATGCTTTGTACAGTGTCAGCATCCTACATACCCTCACTGCAAGCCACCCAGAAATATGATTAGGAACCAAGAGCCTCACATTTCAGAGGGGTGGAGTGCATACTGAGTGACAGACGAGCTGTTTAGAAACAGCCTCAAATGGCTGGCACCCAACGGGTTGGAGTACAGGTGTCTACGAAGTAGAACAGTGTTCGAAACATAAGAAAAGTTACTCAGAGGAAGAAAAACTCACATGAAAATTACACTGAAACATTCTTCACCATCAGGTAAAAATAAAATTCAGGTAATACAGCAGATAAGGGAATGGAAAAAGAAAGAAGTGCTGTTGTTTACCGTTCGGCAGGGTGTAAATCCTCACAGCCTTCAGAAAGACAATTACCGTAACAACTACATTAGTAGTTCTCTTTCAAACAGAACTCCCACTTCCAGAACTGTTTCCATTAGACACAAGGGGGTCACTCACTGCAGCAGCAATAGAGGAAAAATCACCCAAACAGGGGAGGCTCAAATAAGCTCTGTGCTCCCACAACATAGCACTGTGCTGCCTGGAGAACAGCATGGAGCTCGCTACATGCTGACAAAGGGACTTTCAGATATAAAACAGGCACATGTACATAGTACTCTATCATTCTTTCAGAAAACCCCCCAAACCCAGGGCAGAGACACACACGTGGGGCGCACGCTTCGCAGTACTCCATCATTATGTGAGAGACACACACGTAGGGTGCATGCTTCTGTTTCCACAGCCCCGGGTGCATCCAACAGGGAGCCTGGGAAGCTCGCAGTTGCTCTCATGGTCAGAAAGTTGTGTTTTCATCGTGTTCTTCAGAACCTTTTGAAGATTTCACCATGCAGCTCTATTTGAAAACTAGATATTAAAGGAAGAAATGGAGCCAGGGGGCCTGGCCATCACCGGGAAGCAGGCAGTGGGCTGGACACAGGGGCTGTAGGGTTGGAAGCAGAGGCAGAGCTGCGGGGAGGCTGGAGGGCATCTGCGGGGAATTGGGGGGTTAATGAGGAGAAAAGCCAAGGGCTGCCTTCATTTCTGTTATGCCAAACAGGGCAAACAGAAAGGCAAGATGGCTTCTGGAATGCCTGGCCCCAGCACAGCTCACCATGAAGGGCATGAGGGGTCTGCCTCTGTGAGACTCCACAGGGCAGGGGTCCCTGCTGAGGCCTACCTGACCTGGTGCCCTGCGCCTGCTGCTGAAGGTGGCAGCACTGCTCGAATGGGCCTGGCTACCCTGCTGGGCTTGAGTCCACACCCTGTGCCTGGGGAGCTCAGCACGGGACAGAGGCTCTGGGGGGGCCCCAGCTGAGAAGAGACTCGGGTTCGCTTTTGGGGGCCAGACAGCCAGGGGCTGATGCTGCCTGCGGTCTCATGACTTGAAAGCCAGGTATGTGAACACTGAGAATGGTAAGGTGGCTCCTGGGAGGTGCCTGGGTGTCCCTTGTGGGGCAGGTTGGGAAGCATGGTGGGCTCTGCAGCCAGGTGCTTCCTCACACATCTGTGGAAAGGCTTCTGAGACTTGGAAAAAGGGCTCTCTGCTGAAAACAAGCTTCATGGTCACACAGACATATTCCTCGATTTCCACAAGTGTCTGCCTTCAGGCAACCTGAGCTTGGCTGTTCCCACTCTGGCTGGTGCCTTAGGGTGATGGACAGGTACATCCTCTGGGGCAGAGGAGAAGCTGCCCAGGCACCAGTGTGGACCCTGTGCTGGCCCCAAAGCCTTCCAGGGAAGAGGAGCCTGAGGTCCCATTGTGCAAAGGTACCCTTCACCATCTTCTTGATCATCTGGTGTTTTCCTTTACCAGGAGAGTGAACACTGCCTCAAACGTCTGAAGCCCAGCAAGGACTTCAGAAGCCTGGGAGTGAGGCTCTCACCCGAAAGTGCGCACACAGGAAGGTGGAACGCGTGTTCTGGTGACGTGTGTTAGAAAAGCATCTACCAACAGGTTAGTCCGTGCGGCTTGAGACCCACACTCACCTCCAGGCATCACGAGGCCGACATCCTGCACGGTGAGCACCGAGAGCTTCTCTTCCGAGTCCACACGAATGACCCCGTAGGTCAGCCCATGCATGGAGAGGACGCCCCGGCCTGGCGGCTGGTTACTGTCATCTGTGGGCCTGTAACAGCAGTTTTCAAGTTGGGTATGTGGGAGCAGATAAGCCATCACAACCACAGATGTGCAGTCAGCACACATGCAGCAGTCTGGGCACCCGTGGGAACACAGCTGGCTGTGGACATCAGGGTGCTCGTTCTGTTTATGACAGCTGGCAGCCAGTCTACTGCTTCCAGCTCCACATTCCTGGGGAATCTCAAAAGCACCGGAGAATTACAAAGGCGGCTCCTCTCCCGCCACCTCTACTCAAACCCTGCACAGACCGGCTCTCTCTTTCCTCCCAGCTCCTGCTCGCTGCATGGTCTGCGATTCCAGTTTCACAAACATCTGGAGAGCTGTGCATCCCCTCCAAGAATGCAGACAAAACCTCTGAACAGAAATGATGGAAATCCTGACGGTCCAGCCTCAAGTCAGATGCAGCCTGTCTAGGCATATACCCAATTTTATATATAAGAATCTAAATTAAGATTTACGCTGTGCCATTCTGGCTGCCAAGTTCTAAGGAAGATTATTTGGGTGGCAGGCAAGCTGTAAACTGCATTGTGGGTCAGGAGAGGAGGGGTCTACATAAGCCCATTTTCAGAAGACCACTGCGCTCACGCTCGCCACTCTGTGGCCCCCCCGACCTCCTCTGCCGGACACCGGAACACGCTCCTGCCACTACCCAAAATGTCCTCCAGCTGCCGTCCGCACGACTTTCTTCCTCCCTCTCCAGACTTTGGCTCAAATTTGGGCGTCTCGTCCCCTCAGAAAACACCCCCCACCCGGCGCACCGACCCCACAGCATACACCTCTGACTATCTGTGCAGCCTCCTCCCTCAGACCCTAACTCTCCCGAGAGCAGCCAGAATTTGTTTTGTTCACTGCTGCGTCCCAACCCTGGAAAAGATCTAACAATACATATCTGTTGACTGAATTTGTGAATAAGCAAGTTAAAATATCTCTAAGATCATGGATTATATCCCTGAAAACTAACAATTCTTCAATGGTTAACTAAGGAGTCACCACAATTTAGGTACATATCACATTTGTTTCTGTAATTTTCCATATACAAATCTTTAATGCACTTCAGACCTAGAAGTTGGACTATAAGTTTTCTGTTTAACTTTAAAATATTATGGTTTATAATGAAACTGAAGACATAAATGGGGCAAGATAAAAGTCAAAATTTGCAAAAAGATATCTCATTTGAGTAACTGATGTGTCAAAAAAAGCATGAAAGACTCAGGAAACAGAATTAGTCTAGATCTAAGAGTCAAAAAGGATAGAGCCAACCAGATATAAGTCTGCCCAAATAAGAAAACCCACATGGAGCCACCTGGATAGGACGAGCTCAAATCACCAGGCTTCAACTTATTATCCTGGCCTTTTACTGCCCAGAAACCCCAAACAAATCAAAACTTCAACGTGTTCCCAGTGATTCCCCCACCATTCCCTCTCCCTACAAGAGTTCTCTACAAAGATTCAGTGTGGAATTCAGGAACTGCGAGCTTCAGCATCTGTTGTGGGTTGAACTGTGTCCCCGCAAAAGATCACCCCTCATACCTGTGACCTTATTTGGAAGGAGGGCCTTTGCAGCGACAGATGCCCCTGGACTTACAACAGGGTTACGATCTAATAAACCCATTGTAAAGGTGAAAAACTGCTAGTTGAACCACCTTAAGCCAGGACCATCTGTAGGATCAAGATGAGGTCATGCTGGGTTAGAACTGACTCTAAATCAAATTATTCTGTACTTTTAAGAGGAGAGAGAGGCGCAGACACAGGGAAAGTCACGTGATGATGGAGGTAGAGATGGGAGTGACAGGCACCCATTAAGGATCACTGAGTAGAGCAACACCAGAGGCCGGGGCAGGCCCGGGCGGGTTCCCTCAGCATCTCTGGACACCCAGCCCTGCAACACCTCAGTCTCTGACTCCAGCCTCCAGAACTGAGACAAGTGTCTGTTGTTTAAGCCACCCAGTGTGTGGTACTTTGTAACGAGAGCCCGAATATATTGTCTTAGTAATACAAATTTAAGGTATACTTATTGTTTTAAAAAGCCACATGAAAGCAAAGTGCTGGGCAGCCAAGATCCAGAACACTGAGCTGCCATGATCTGTGAACAACAGGCCAGGAGGAAAAAGTTGTGTTAGGACCCAATCGCATATGTATTGTTGCCTCAGTTACAAAATCCCCTTTCCTATTTTTTTTATTTTTATTTTTATTTTGAGAAACAGTTTCACTCTGTCATCTAGGCTGCAGTGCAATGGTGCGATCTTGGCTCACTGCAACCTCTGCCTCTGGGTTCAAGCCATTCTCATGCTTCAGCCTCTCAAGTAACTGGGACTACAGGTGTGCGCCACCATAGCCAGTTAATTTTTTTGCTCTCATTAGTAGAGACAGGGTTTCACTATGTAGGCCAGGCTGGCCTCGAACTCCGGACCTCAAGTGATCTATCCATCTCAGCCTCCCAATGTGCTGGGATTATAGGCATGAGCCACCACACCTGGCCAAGATCCTCTTTTCTATGTTTAAACAGTTTATGAGAAATAAGACTTAATATCTAAATACTTTAAAATTACAAATTGTGTTAGCTATAGGAAATTTTCAATTATACTTATTCAATGACAGTTACAGGAGGCTGAATACGTTCACTTACAATGTAAATTAGTGACATTAACCGTGTACTAACTTAACCTGCCACTGTACATTTATATTCCCTGCTAGTCAGAGAAACCGCATGGCCCTGGGTAATTTTCCTTGCAGATGTGCAAGACACAGGCACACAGGTGGGCACAGAAGCATGGGAGCTCCTGACACAGGTGGGTGCAAAAGCGTGGGGGCTCCAGACTCAGAGGCGGGCGCAGAAGCACAGGAGGTCCCGACTCAGAGGTGGGCACAGAAGCGCAGGGGCTCCCGACACAGAGGCGGGCACAGAAGCACATGAGCTGCTGACACCAGGGCGGGCACAGAAGCGCAGGAGGTTCCAACACACAAGTGGACACAGAAGCATGGGAGCTCCCAGCACACAGGTGGGCACAGAAGCGCAGGAGCTCCTGACACGCAGGCACAGAAACGTGGGAGCTCCCAGCACACAGGTGGGCACAGAAGCGCAGGAGCTCCTGACATGCAGGCACAGAAACGTGGGAGCTCCCAGCACACAGGTGGGCACAGAAGTGCAGGAGCTCCCGACACGCAGGCACAGAAACATGGGAGCTCCCAGCACACAGGCAGCCTCACAGCCCCACCTCCCCACAGATGCAGTGTCTGGGGTCACCCCTTAACTTCTAACCTGGTGGTGCTGACGCCTTCCTCTCCAGATGGTAAACCAATGCCCCACTGGCACTCTCCATGTGCCAGAATGGTTCTGAGTCCTTCATGCATAGGGACTCACTTAAAATTCACCACAAGCCTATGGCTATTATTCCCCGACTTCAGATGAGAAAACTTGGGCACGGAAAGGTTGACTTCATTACCCAGGTGAGTGGTGGGGCTCAGCGGGACTCAGACCCAGAGCACAGCCCCTGCTGACCCGAGTGCTTGTGCCTCCCTGGCCTTCTCCTGCCTCTGATCCCAAGACATGGAGTCAATTAGTCCACTGCTGTCTTTTTATAAAAACTTAGAAGCAAACAGTATGACCAACACAAGCACATGCTTAGTATGAACAAGGCAAACATCACAGTCAAAAGGGAAAGTCCCTGTTTCTGCTCCAGTCCTATGCCCTAAAGATAATCACAACTGAGATTTTTATATGTAAGGGTTTAGACTCCTAGATATGCAGTTACATCTAAAATGTGTATGTATACTAATATATTGATTTTAAAAGTAAAGCAGAATCAAGATGCATCTTCTTCTATAACCCGCTCTCTTCACCAAACATATCTGCAGATCTTTCCATGTGCCTGTGTGGGCGGGTGCATCCGTGTGGGCAGGTGCGTGTGTGTGTGTGTGTGTAGGCATGTGCACCACTGAATTCAGCTGGTTTGTTACACAGTGTTCAGTAATATGAATATCTGATCATATATTTTCTTTCAATTTTTATATAGCTGGAAATATATCTGTAATATACATAATCTAGAAAGAAAATGAAAGAATCCAAAAGCATATATACTTAAAATTTTAAGGCCTAAATACCCTCCCAGAAGAACATATTTTGCATTCCAACTGACAGAACAGGAGTATTATTTTCTCATCTACTAGAAAAGCACCTAGCACTGGCTGTGTGTTGCTGTGGTCATACACTTGACAAACGTTTCTGCACAGCAACCCTGTGGAGATGGCTGCTGCACCATGACCCTCCCCAGTTGGCAGACGGGGCAGGCGTGGGGACGGCCGAGTGCTGCCAAGGCTGCTGCTGCGGTGCTGAGTCAGCGCCAGTCTCAGGCTGGCCTCAATCTGTGCATCCAACCATGGCACCAGGCTGCTTTGGCAGTGCCTGTCTCTGCACACTCTGGCCAACACTGATTATCAAACCTTAAAACATTTCCCTATTTGTTGAGTAAAACACCATTCCCTGTTGTTTCAAGTTGTGCTCCCTGTATTATTAAGTTAGATGACATTTATCTTCATCCACACCTTGCTAGAAAGTAAAAATCCCAAGTAGGTAGATGAGGTGGGGAGGGAAGAAAGAATCCCCATAGGCAGAATTCAAGGGGATTTAAAATATCTAACTTAATAACAAATATCAGAAAATCAAATAGTGGTTGATAAAGGTATCCACCCACTAATCACTTAATAACAAATATCAGTAAATTAAATAGTGGCTGATAAAGGTATCCACACACTCATCAACTTCCAAACTCAGTTCCAACGGGAAATAGTGTTCAAGACCAAGCAGGTTCATGTGTCTCACGAAGAATACGGATTCCAGGAAGGACCAGCTTAGTGATCTCCAGGACTGTAAGGAGGTGGCATCCACGCTTGGAGAGATGGAAGGAGCGAAATACACAGCTCTGTGTACAATACCACTATGATGTGCAAAATGGAAGTGAAAATAAATTAAAGGACAACAGAGTCTGGATGTTTCGTTGCCTCCAGATCTCACGTTGAAATGTGACCTCCAACAATGGAGGCAGGCCTGTTCTCACAGTAAATGCAAGAGTTCTCACTCTATGAGTTAACATGGGATCTGGTTGTTTAAAAAAGAGCTGGGCACCTCCTCTATCTCTAAGCACGTGACACGCAGGGACAGATCCTACTCTGCCTTCTGCCATGATCATGAGCTTCCTGAGGCATCACCGGATGCGGAGCAGATGCTGCAGCCATGGCTCTCTTACAGCCTGCAGAACTGTGAGCCAAAATAAACCTCTTTTCCTTAAAAATTACCCAGCCTCATGTATTCCTTTATAACAATGCAAACAGACTGACAAAAAGGAGACGCAGGCCAGACCTTGGCGATGAGGCCTCGGGAGGAATGTGCACTATGGCTTCGATGGAATGGTTTGCACCGTTGACCTGTCATAGCACTTTCAGCCTCCGCAGAACATTTCATAAGCCTTGCCTGAATAACACCTGAAGAAGCAGCTCCTATTAAATTCAATGAACATATCCACAGCTCACTACTCCCGACCACAAGCAGAGCTTGGCCAGGCTCAGGACATTAACACACAACAGACGGATCAAGTAGTAAACAAGCCTTACAGCCTCTAGCTCTCGGGCTTACAGAGGCAGCGTAATTGCATCTGCACAGCTTTAGTGCCACTTGCCATTGGCTGAATCCTTAAGCAAGTGAGTAAACAAAGGTCTTTCATTTTTTTCATCTTATCTGGGCGTTCACCAAGCTAGTAATTCTCAGCTTAGACAGCATAGAGAGCAAGCTTCCCACCTTCACGGCCTCACCCACCCTGGGTAAACAGCCTTTTTTTTCCCACTGAATATACTCTTTACAGATACTTAATTTTTTGTTACCAAAAGAGGGATCACACCATATAAACTTTTTGCAAACTTGTTCTCATAAGCATCAGCCACCTTTTGTGCCCAGGGGAGGTTACGGGCTGGAACTGGGGGACCCCATGGGGAAGGCCCCTCCTCTGGCGTCTTCTGGCTGCACCTCGCACCTCGGCCAAAACAAACTTCTCAGCATCTTTTAACACACTGTAAAAGGCAGGTGGTGGGTCAAATAACAGGAAAACTTGCCTTGCTCTTCAATGCTACCTAATTGTCATGTTCTTGTTCAGGTAATTTTCATCTATAAACTATTCTATAGTTAGAGAATTTCAAAATTTCGTCCCATTTTTTAGATAAAGTTGCGTATTTTAGTTTACCTTGCTTTCTCTTACATGTGGGATTATGGAACTCTGGGTCTGACTTTTCTGAGCAGTCAGAAGTGCTTGCTCTTGGAAGCCGCATTGGCTCAGGGCTGATGCTGATGTGTTCCCCCCATCACTCATACAGGCAACATGAGCACCCAGTGGGTGTCGGACAGCATCCTTCTCACTGTGGACACCTTTTCTTTGATTTTGTTCCAGGCTTCTAGGCTGGATACTTTCAAAAAGTAGAAGACAGCTGTGGTGACAAGGGGATATTTTATCTTTTCTGGAATTATTGTTTCATTGTTTTGTATAATTTTTGCCTTTTCATTACTAAAGTATCAAGGTATCCAAATAGTACTTTGTAATTACAAAGCTAATTATGTTTTTTAGTTCAATTTCACAATGTAGCTTGAAGAAAATCAATTCTATCATCTACATTCTAGAGATGGTAACAGACTCAGATGGCAGAAGGTTCAGGGCATACTTGTAGCCAGGAAATAGTTTCCTGGTTTTTGCCTTGCAATTATTCCTTCAAAAAAATTCTGATGAGTCCAGGCATCACAAGCCCATATTTCCCTGGTGTTTTTCTACTCTAAAACTAATATCAGGAGAAAAGAAAACATAAAGTATAGTGGGCTGGTCACAGTTTTAAAGAGAAGAAATTTTAAATGCCTGGGCGAAAATACAGTTCACGTAGGAAGACAGAGCAGACTTCACTAGAGAACGCAACTTCCTGCTAACACTTGGCTGGCATGTGTGAACACAGACATAAAGGTGAAAACAGACATGTGAAGACACACACCACATCAACACAAACATGAAGACAGGCACACACAGGTGGAGACAGATACGTGAAGACACACACCACATCAACACAAACATGAAGACAGACACACAGGTGAGGACATGAAGAAAGGCATGCATGGTCACACACATGAACACAGACATGATTGCATGGAGATACAGAGACATGAACACAAGACATGCCTGAGGACAGGCACACACACAGAAGACATACATGAGGACCGGCACATCTCCAGCCCTTGTCCCTTCAAGGTCTCTGACTCATGTTCTTAAAGAATCTCAACCACCCTGCAATGAGTGCTGGTCATTCCTTTTTGGAGACTGGCGTTTTTCTGAGGGGAGAGCCAACAGCATAAGTTCTGGCAATGACCTGCCTCCAGTGCTGGGCAACCTGAGGGAGGGTACAGTACCTGGAGCCCAGGCGCTAGGCTGCTTCCGCGTAACCTCCATCACCAGGGCTGCTGCTGGCTCCCACAACCCCCTCCCATCCCCTTCCCCATATCCAGGGCTGCTGTGGCTCTCACAGGCCACCCCACCCCAACCACTGCCAGGGCTGCTGCTGCTCCCATGCCCCCCCACCCCCATCATTGTCAGGGCTACTCATAGCTCAGGCGTCCACACTCTGCCCTGCTGCCCCTGCAGACTGACTCATAGCTCAGACATCCACACTCTGCCCTGCTGTACCTGCAGACTGACGCATAGTTCAGATGTCCATGCTCAGCCCTGCTGCACCTACAGAATGACTTATAGCTCGGACATCCACGCTCAGCCCTCCTGCACCTGCAGACTGACGCATAGTTCAGACATCCATGCTCGGCCCTGCTGCACCTGCGGACTGACTCATAGCTCAGACATCCATGCTTGGCTCTGCTGCACCTGCAGAGTGACGCATAGTTCAGACATCCACGCTCGGCCCTGCTGTACCTACAGAATGACTCATAGCTCAGACATCCATGCTCGGCTCTGCTGCACCTGCAGACTGACACATAGTTCAGATGTCCATGCTCGGCCCTGCTGCACCTGCAGACAGACTCATAGCTCAGATGTCCATGCTCGGCCCTGCTGTACCTGCAGACAGACTCATAGCTCAGACATCCACGCTCGGCCCTGCTGCACCTGCAGACTGACTGCTCAGACATCCATGCTCTGCCCTGATGTACCTGCAGACTGACTCGGCTCAGATGTCCACGTTTGGCCCTGATGTGCCTGCAGCCACTGGGTGGCTTTCCTGTGAATGCCTCAGCTTCTCACTTACCTACTTTTTTGTTTCTTGCAGAATGAATCACTAAGTGATACATTTTCCAGACAGGGTCAAAATTCTGCAAATAAATAGTGAGCAAATGCATCTGCAATTTTATTTGCATTCTACTACCGATAATCACTATCCTTTTAAAATTAAGTGTACTAAAAGCCAAGCAAGCAACCAGCTGCATGGAGCACGGGAAATGCAATCTCTGCTTTGTCACTAGGGCAGAACAAGCTGTCCCTGGAAGATGGTTAAAACGCAGGACACAAATGCTTAGATCACAATATAAATGCCCATCCTAGTACCCATTCAAACCCATCCTCCACAGACCCTTCTCTGCAACAAAACAGAGCAATGTAGCAGCCAAACACTTGGTTTTTTGAGACAGAGTCTCGCTCTGTTGCCAGGTGCCAGGCTGGAGTGCAGTGGCGCAATCTCGGCTCACCGCAACCTCCGCCTCCCAGGTTCAAGCAATTCTCCTGCCTCAGCCTTCCGAGTAGCTGGGACTACAGGCACATGCCACCATGCCCACCTAATTTTTGCATTTTTTTCAGTAGACATGGGGTTTCACCATGTTGGCCAGGATGGTCTCCATCTCTTGACCTCGTGATCTGCCCACCTTGGCCTCCCAAAGTGTTGGGATTACAGACGTAAGCCACTGCGCACGGCCTTGTTTCTTTCTTTAAAAATCATAAGGAGTAAATAAAATGTGAGTGCTGAGGTGCTTCCCATACTGGACGTGACAACATTTAAGAAGGCATTCATTTTGTTCCCATGCCAAACCTATAGGGAAGCCTTTCCAGACTCCATTTAAAACAGCTTTGCAGAATGTATGAAAGCCATTTTTCACTTAGTAACCTGGCCTCTAACCTTTCCTACGTGGAAAATTCACCTCAAGTCTTGAGACAGAACACACTATGAGTTCAAAGGCCCTGGCTCACTTTCCAAAAACACGCATCTGTCTCAACCTTTCTGTGGCACACAAACGAAAGCCCAGCATGCAGGGAAGTTTTCCTGCTGTTCATGTATTCAGAAAACAACACAGAGAGAAGTGTGTTGGTGGAAACGCAAGCATGAGTGTGGCTTTCTTCAAATTTACTCGAAAGTGACTTAAACATCAGGATAATGAAAGATACAGATTCTGAAGCCTCGCACTGGCTTCTCTCCTGAAGATTTTCACCGCTGAGATAGAGTTATTACCTAACTCATCTCCAGGCAATGGGAGTCGAAGTGCAATGGTCAATTACAGAGATTCTTCTTTTGTAAAGCATCAGCACTGAACAGTTTAAATTCGCATCACATGCACGGTAACGCCATAAAAAGACAGCACGTATCCTGATGAGACAGAGCGGCAGGGAGAGCTGGCACAGGAGCTCAGGGGCTGCTTCTGGTTTTCAGGACACAGTCATTCCTAATTCAAACTGGAATACTAAGCTTGTACCTTTTAATCCTTTTCTGACCTTCAATTTGAACCCAATCATGTCCATCAGAAAGTGGCACATCTGAGAAGACCACCGAAGCCAACTCCAGGAGGTGGTTTTAGAGAGGGGCTGCTGTAACCCACTGCCAGCCGCGTCCAGAGCCACTCCTGACGCCGTGCAGGGTGCAGGCCGCAGCCAACCTGAGGTACACGGCCACGGGCACTGCTGGGCGAGACAGTGGGGTGGAGACGCGCCCTCCCCTGGTTATTCCTGTCTGTGTCCTGGTCAGTGCCTGCCCCTCCAGTTTTGCCTGTCATAACTTAAAAACCACACACTGCTCTGGGAAGCCTGCTGCAAGCAGGTCTCCACACTCACTCCACACTCCAGAGCTCACCCCACAGGAATGGAAAGGGCCTCCTCTTCCCTACCACTGGGCATACTGCCATGGACATGCCGCCCAAGGATTCCCACACCTCCTCTCTCTTGCCACGTCTTCCTCTGGACCAGTCTTGAGTGGGCCGGCAACAGTCGACACAGAACACAGCTTCTCCGCAGGAGCCTGTTCTCGGCAGATGGCCACAACAGTGTATTTAGGCCGTCAGTGGTACCTACATCTTCTGAGTAAAACGAAAACCAACAAAAACCCAAAACTGCACATGGCTCCACTTACGTAAAATGCCAAGTGTGTGCATATCACGTGCATAAACGCACAGGAAGAGGTCTGGCATTCACTTCTTGTGAATGACATGGGATTGTCACAGGAAAGTGTACAGGAGGAACTTTCTGAATTTACCTACTTTAAATTTTACTTTCACTCAAAAAATATGTATTAGCCACCAACTATACACCAGAGACAATGAAAAAATAAACATACCAGTAAATCCCACAGCACATGGAAGTCAGTAACACTGCAAGAAAAGCAGGCTGATGAGGTCCCAGCATGGAAGGGAAATCGCGTCTCCCAATGCAGGGGCCACACTGCAGGGCGGGGGGCACAGGCACAAGAAAGGGCAGACGCAAGCCTTCAACCTGCTCATGGAGGAACAGCCAGGCCCATGTGAGTGAGAGGAAGGGGCAGGAAGAGAGGCAGCCGGGGCAGGCGGGCAGGTCCCATGGGCCGTGCACTCCTGCAGACTCTGTCACCTTAACAAGGGGCCAAGGAGGGCTCTGGCCAGACCAGAGACAGAACAGGAGCACAGAGCCTAGGGGAGGGCAGCCCCGGCAGCAGCAGGGAAAGGAGAAACAGCTGGATTTAGACGTTTCCTGGCATCCTGGATTGGGGGGAGGGGAGTCACCAGGAAGAGGCGGCACAAGAAAGGTTCTGAGTTTCCAGCCAGGCAGCTGCAAGGACAGGGGGACCATCGCATGAGGCTGCGGAGGCCAGGAGAGAAGCAGCAATTTCTGAATCACTTTTAACAGTAAGAGTGTATACATTGCTTCCACTGGGAATGTTAAAATATGAGAAATTATGATGACTGATACTTAAATGAGAAACTGTATCCTCCATGCTTCTTATGCTCATTACCAAAGTGAAAGCAGAATTGAATTGTCAACACAGTGCCAAGACCACAGTGCCGAGATCTTTGTGTATTCCTGGACCCGACCCTACTTTCCATGGACAGTGAAATGCTACAAAGCCTGGCAAGTGGGAAGGTGCATGGCACACACAGTCCACAGGCTCAGCGGCTGCAGGTGTCAGGCTGTGGCCTCGTGTCTACAACCTGCTGCAGCCCTGTGACACCGGCGGCACCGGTACCAGCAGGTACAATATTGACTTCCTCATTCACAAAGGAAGAGACTGGAAACCTCGAAGGATGGTTGGTCCAAGGTGACATATCAGAAGGTCCAGTCAGTTCAATCACCTGCCTTTGCTACTGAATACGGTGTTTTTGAAAATCAAAACGAAGACTTAAAAGCACTTTTAAATATACAAAGTAATGGACAAACTCCAGGTAACCAACACCCTAGCAAACATTTGGTAAATATTAGCTGACTAAGCCGTCTTGTGATATAGCTTGGATTCTGTCCACCGATCCTATCCTAACAGCAAACTGAAAGGGTAAAGGGTGATTTTAAGTTATGTCAAACCCCAAAATCAGTTCTGGCAAGCACACTGTAGCATTGACCATGCACGAGTTCTCAGCATGGAGGAAATTCACCAGGATTTAGAGCCAGGCATCACCTGTCTCTCTGCTCCTGTCTTTCTCATCTCAAGGTGCCCACTGTCCTGGGTCCCTCTGGCAGCTGCTGGGCCTGCAGAGCCACAGAGAGTGCACAGCCACGGAGCCAAACCCCAAAATCAGCTGTTGGTTTTAGAAACTACAGTACAGTTTTTCACATAACCTGCAGCCTGCTTTATTTCAGTTGTCTTTGAGGGTATTTAAATCTAAATTTAAAAAATAACCTCCTATTTCAATTTTGGTTACAGGCATTTACCATTCTGAGATCCAGGAAGGAAGGTGAAAGGTGAGGCATTTGTGGTACTTGTGATTAATTTACATGGGTAACACAACCTGCACTTTCAAATACATCACAATAATATTTTCCCAAAATTGTACTGTCTGGCTAAAACCATGAAGTCAGTAAGGAAGCAGTGAGCGTGGCTTAGATTCAAAGTCGTCCACCTTCTCCTGGGTGGTTTTTTGTGGTTATCTTATACAGGAGCCACACGGAAAGGGGCACACATCACTAAATGTCACATGTGGCCTGGGACACATGGCGTGGACACAGGACATAGGCACAGACCATGAGATATGAACACCGCTGTTACCACATAAGCAGATCAGGGTAATCTTGGCTATGCCTTCATCTCACTGGTATACTGCAGACTTGTGTGAGTCGTGAAATGCTTGCCTTTTGGTTTTAAAGACTGGGAAGAGTCATGGGATACAGTGCTGAGGAGAAGGGCGAAACAACTTCCTCAAGGCAAGCGTCCGGACCCTCTGCAAGGGGGAGTGTCGGGGTTAAGACAAGGCTCAGATGAGTCTGTGAGGAAAGATCTTTCATCAACATCTGAAGGTCAGAAGCAGAGCAAGGATCATGAAGCGGATTTGGAAACTCGAAAGCGCTTTCTCTTCAAAAAGCTATGTTACCGACATATCTTTTTATTTATTTATTTGAGACACCCAGGCTGGAGTGCACTGGCACGATCTTAGCTCACTGCAACCTCTGGGTTCAAGCGATTCTTCTGCCTCACCCTCCCGAGTAGCTGGGGTTACAGGCACATGCCATCATGCCTGGCTAATTTTTGTATTTTTTTTTCTAGAGACAGGGATTCTCCATGTTGGCCAGGCTGGTCTTGAACTCCTGACCTCAGGCGATCCACCTGCCTTGGCGTCCCAAAGTGCTGGGATTACAGGTGTGAGCCACCGCCCCCACCCCCACCTGACACACCTTTTGATGGTATAGTTTGCTTTTTCACAGGAGCTGCCTACCATGAGGTCCCCCATTCTGCCTGTCACTCAGGGGTACTCAAGGAGGGGAGAGAAGTGAACCTTCCCAGCCTCTTCAGAGCCCAAGCCCAGGGCCGTGCACAGCAAGGGAGTTGAAGTTAAGATGGTCACTTGCTGCGTATGGCAGGAGTCGCACACTTTCTCAGGAAAGGGCCAGAAAGTAAACACTCAAGGCCACACTGCTCCACTCAGCTGCTATGGGCAATTGGTAACAAGTGGGCATGGCTGAGCCCCAAGGAGATGTCACGCACAGAAAGGGGCAGGGGGGTTGTCCACCCGTGACGCAAGGACGCATTCTGCTTGTTCACCCAGTGAAACCACAGGGCAAGTTCCACAGCTATCTGCAATGACCTCTTCCCTGACCTAACGGGCTGTGGACGTCCTCCCTCACCATGCCCCTTTCTGGCTTTTCTTTTTGTTGCGTCCTCAGCACAAGAACCACTTCTGCCAAACAGGTGTTCTACAAACATCTGCTGAGCGGATGAGAAGCTAATGTGGAGCCAGAGACAGGCTGGAAAACAGAGGGCAGAGGGAAAACAGAACAAGAGTGCTCACAGGTTGAACAGTGAGGGGACAGCAGCAGAGGGTGGGCTCTCCCTGCAGCCCCATGTGAAAGAGAAGGGCAAACAGCCAGCTGGGAGGGGAATGTGACATGGGCAGCGTCCAGGAGGCGGTGGGGCCAGGGGACAAGGCCCTTCGTGCTCGCAGCTCCATGCCAGGCCCAGCCAAGAAGGTTTTCTGACCAAGTGCTCTTGCAAACAGGACTCGCCCCATGAATTCTGCCCTCCCACTTCCCAGTTTCGTGGCTGGCTGTGGGAAACAGAGCACAGAGCTCCCAAGACCTCCGGGGGCACATGCGCTCTGGGGAAGGGCTCCAGGGCCACGGTGGCCCTGTCTCTGGAGGGGGTTGCAAGACCCGGAAGAACAGCAGGCGAGGCAGCCGCCCTCCCTCTGGGGTGGAACAGCTCCAGGGAGACCCACCTGCCCCGGTTCTGGTGTTTTCACTGGTTATCTGAAAACAAGTGACTATGGCTCTAAAGACTGACAATGGTTGCAGGTTATCATCCGGAGTGGGGAGGCCAGAGGACCGGCAGAGGCATGCTGGGGGCCGGCAGACAGGAGCCATGCCCCCCGGGCCAGACCGCCTGACCCAGCCTTCTGGCTCCGATCAGCTGCTAGTCTTTGGTACACCTAATACACAGATTCACCAGCCTGGGGTGGAGGTGGGTTCAGACTCTGTTTCAGCCAGTCACAAACAGTCTGGAAGCTGCTCAATCCCCACTGCTTTTTTTTCCAAAGGAGAGCTACACCTTTGACAAAACTGCAAACTACCATTCCCCGTCCATTTATGATCTCACGGACTCAAACTCATGATCCCCCTGTTTATGCAGCAGGTTCTCGTGATGCTGGGCATGTCTGCTGGTTGGTGGGTTTAATGCCTGAGCCCCAAGAACCATGAGAGAAAACGTCTCTCGGGCCACACCAAGACACACTCAGTAAACAGCTGCTGCCTGTAACAAACCCTGACCTTTTAATCTTCTCAAAAAAAATATTTGAGAGCATTTTAAAAGATTTTACAGAAAATCTTTTAAGTGAGACAGAAAGTTAACATCGATATCCAGGACTTGAACTCAGATTGGGAACAAGTAGACTTAATTAACATTTATAGAACTCTCCATTTTAAATATACAAAATATACACTCTTATCAGTACCACATCATACCTCTTTACAGGTTTAAATGAAATATTGGTTGGCTGCTTGTTAGTTATTTTCTTCCCTCATTTCTTTTTTTTCCATGTCTCTATTACTAAACACAATTACAGGCATACCCATTTTTAGACTGCATTCTAGCCCGGGCAATAAAGCAACACCCCAGTTCTCTCTCCCTCTCCCTTTTCCTCATTCTTCCTCTCCTTCATTTTTTCTTTCTTTTTTTATTCTCTTTCTTCCTTTCTCTCTTTCTTAAAATTAAAAAAATAAAATAAATAAAAATAAAAATGAGCAAAGTACTTGGATAGTTATTTCTTCAAAAAGAACATGTAAATGACCAAGTTTATGTAAAGATGCTATATCCTACTAATTCCTAGGGTCTGAGTATTTGTGTCTCCCTAAAGTGCGTATGTTAAAATTCTCCCACCAAATTGATGGTATTAGGAAGTGGGAACCTTAGGTGATTAGGTTGTGGGGGTGAAACCCTCATGAATAAGATTACTGTGCTTATAAAAAAAAAAAAAGATTTTACAAGAAATGATTAATCATCCTTTGCTCATCCTGTCTTCCTTTGCCAATCGATGCTGGGGCTC
Organism: Cebus imitator; assembly: GCF_001604975.1. Lineage (NCBI taxonomy): Eukaryota > Metazoa > Chordata > Mammalia > Primates > Cebidae > Cebus > Cebus imitator. The sequence goes on from NW_016108047.1 coordinate 374,470, forward strand.
AGTGCTGCGGGCCTTCACAGAGCGTGCTCTCAGGAGACGCAAACGGGAGAAGCATCCTACCCCAACTCTGGCTGTGGAGAAGCACGGGTGAACCATCGCCCTCCCCATCCTAACTCTGGGCTTCCTGCTGGTGAATGGCTCATTTTCTGAATTGTCTGTGGCAAAGCTGTGACTTGACAGAACTCTGGGGTCTTAAACATTGACAGGTGGAAGGAAATTTACAGATTACTGAACCCAACCCCTCATTTTCCAGTAAAGACAATGAGGCCTGGGGCAAAGGGCGGGGGCCAGGATCCTGCAGCCACCCACCCAGGCTCTGAACTGGCTCCAGACCCGAGGCCCCACCACGCTTGCTGCCTGAAGCCCCGCCTTGGCATCCACTCTTGGGTCCTCAAATAGACACACATTTTAGTGCTGATCTCTGAAGAACATGATTGTGATGGTAAATCTGCTACTACAACCTCGGATGTATTTTTTCTCCAAGGTCTAACAGGAATGCCAGAAGATAATTCAGAGAGCACCTGCTGTTAGGGTAACTCTATCCTTTTAAAAACTGACATAAGAACTAACACCATAAAAACCCTAGAAGAAAACATAGGCAAAACCATTCAGGACATAGGCATAGGCAAGGACATCATGACTAAAACACCAAAAGCACTGGCAACAAAAGCCAAAATAGACAAATCGGATGTAATTAAACTCCAGAGCTTCTGCACAGCAAAAGAAACACCAGCAACCAACAGAATAGGAAAAAATTTTTGCAATCTACCCATCTGACAAAGGGCTAATATCCAGAATCTACAAAGAACTACAAAGAAGATTCTACAAAGAATCTACAAAGAATCTACAAAGCAGATTTACAAGAAAAAAACAAACCCATTCAAAAGTGGGTGAAGGATATCAACAGACACTTTTCAAAAGAAGACATTTATGCAGTCAACAAACATATGAAAAAATGCTCATCATCACTGGTCATTAGAGAAATGCAAATCAAAACCACATTGAGATATCATCTCACACCAGTTAGAATAGTGATCATTAAAAAATCTGGAGACAACAGATGCTGGAGAGGATGTGGAGAAAAAGGAACACTTTTACACTGTTGGTGGGAGTGTAAATTAGTTCAACCATCATAGAAGACAGCGTGGTGATTCCTCAAATTTGACCCAGCAATCCCATTACTGGGTATATACCCGAAGGATTATAAATCATTATATTATAAAGACATACACACACGTATGTTCGCTGTAGCACTGTTTATGATAGCAAAGACCTGGAATCAACCCAAAGGCCCATCAATGATAGACTGGACAAAGAAAATTTGGCACATATACACCATGGAATACTACACAGCCATAAAAAATAACAAGTTAGTGTCCTTTGTAGAGACATGGATGAATCTAGAAACAATCATTCTCAGCAAACTGACACAAGAACAGAAAACCAAGCACTGCATGTTCTCAATCACAGGCGGGTGATGAACAATGAGAACACTTGGGCACAGGGAAGAGAACAACACTCACTGGACTAGGTGGGGAGGTGGAGAGGTGGAGGGGAGGGGAGGGGAGGGGAGGGGTGGGACAGCAGGGGGCGGGGCGGATGGGGAGGGATAACACTGGGAGAAATGCCTGATGTAGGTGGTGGGGTTGTGGGGAATGTGGCACGTATGTACTTATGCAACAATCCTGCAGGATGTTAGGATGTGCACATGTGCCCCAGAGCCCAAAGTACAATTAAAAAAAAAAAAAAAGTGAAGACCAGATTCTGGTTAGTGTTACCATCTTTTACCTATTTAAATTATGTAAGACTTTTAACTTCTGGTTTAATCAAAATGAAAAGTGGCTTCTATATTTCAAATGTTTCCAGTTTCTCAGCCTGCTAGTCAGCTAATGTAGTTAATATTACATGAACACCTAAAAGCTTCAGAAGGCCTCTTTACTTAAGGAAATACTTTCAATAATATTTTTTGGAAAGCCCAGTGTTTTCATAACGCAGAGCAGAACTCATGTACTTTGTACACTGACTTTCCTATGTCATTTACACTACATCTGTGCTATATGAGAGAAAACCTAATTAGGGATGAAACCCAAAGATATTAAAAAATAAGTCATGTCACAAGTTTCAAAGGTCTAGATGGGTCGCACACTTTCTGACATGAGTGCTGATGGCGGAGAGGCTGCTCCAACGGGCCTTTCCTGCACCCGCGCTTGAGACTGATGGTGGTGAACACTTTCCATCTTGGCAGCACAGATTTTACTCCCCCATTACCACTTCCTTCCCAAGCACTGTGCTGTCATACAGCAGACTGCAGTGACCGGGGTCATAGTGACCTGACCCAGGGCTCTCTGGATGACGGTGGCCTCAAGGAAAGCACCCCATGGGATATCTGGTGACCACAGACCTTTGAGCCCTTAGATGTGGCACTAAGCTGCTCCAATGCTTGGCAAAACAGCGCCCTTTGAAGTTCAGCATTCCAAAGCGCAGAAAGTGAAGACAGCGGAGGGCAGAAGTGGCATGCCACAGAGAGCGTGCTTGGCTGTGAGGGTCTCACTTCTTCTAGTGCCTATTCTATCCCATCCCAAATCAAACCAGACACTGATATGAGCAAGTGGAAACTGGGGTAAACTGCAAGGACTGGATATTACGGCCCCATGTGTCTCCAGAAAGTTCCACTTACTAAGGAATTGCAGCGAAACTTCAGGGAGCGATCAATGTTTTTTAATGAATGAATCTAGGCTGTTTGAAAGAATCTGCTCCAGGACATAAGAGAAATAAACTCACCCTGAAAGGTTAGGGCCCATTTTCACCCTCACCCTCAGCACTGATGGTCAGGATTTCCTGATCTCCCTCTGCTGCTGAATTAGGACTGTCTCTAGGTTATCTACGTAAATCAGCACAACCCAGTACCTCCGGATGGCCACAGTGAGGGCCTCTGGCGAGCTGGCGCAGGGACAGATGACCTCCTGTCGAAGGCCTTTACTTTGGAAGACATTGAGAAATGCATCGCAAGAAGAAATAGACCCTAGAGTGAAAGAGGGACAATGATCAGACAGCTGAAGCACTGTGACCGATGACAAAATCCCGTAACATAAAACAGTTCTGAAGGTAGGATTCAGGCACAAGTGGATCTAGGCAGCATGGAAAAACACTGCATTTAATACAACTATGTTACACTGAAAGTTGTTATTCTCAAAATAACAGAACTCAAGAATTTAAGAATGCAATCTCCACATTTATGATGCCTTTTCTGACAGATGAACTTACTTTAATCACTTTTCTGGGACTTGTTCCACCATTTTCAGTATGCAAAGTCCAAGAGGGAAAAAATCTAAACCAAATGCTGAAAACTTTCCTCTATATTAATTTAAATGATGAGGGCGAGGCATAATTATGAAGAACATATCAGCTAAACTATTTCCAAATATAGATATACTTTCCTTTATGTAAGATGTATTGTTCTGTGGAGTTACAGGTTAAAAACAATTGTTTATTAAATTTTCTCAGGGTTTACGAAATTTTATAAGTGAAAATTGTTTATAAAACATGTTTATGAGTCTAATTTTGTATATCTGGCATTAAAGGAGTTTATGCTGCTTTAGTTTACAAATTTAAATGCTGCATATTTCATAAATGTGGTCAGAAACCTCCTTTCATCAATTTCACTTTGCTTCTAAGCTTTAGCTCTTTTCTCACAAAAGCATGACAGCTAGGTTCTTATTTCAGTTGGCTGAAATATTTCTCAAGGTATACTAATAGCATTCTGTAGAACTGCTAGTTTATCTGGGTATTTTTGTTAGAGGATGTAGTAATGAAATTACATTAAAAATGACAAATTAATTTACTGATAAAGGAAATGACTATAGACCATAAAGTAATGGCAGCCAAATATTTCCTGAGGCACTTATTACCTGCTTAGGGCTTATTTTATTTAATCCTCATGAAAGTTTATGACTTAAGCACCGTTTTACAGCCAGGGGAAATAGGGTCAGCAAAGGAACTTTCTCTACAGAACCAAGACATCCTCTGAATCCCAGGGCTATGGTGTCTGTAAATGCCTGTCCTTACCCTTACGCCATCATAGCTCTCGGCCAGAGCGAATGACACTGTTTGGTTATTTTAAGACCACTTCTTTACTAAGATAAAGCTTAGAAAAGAAAAATCAAAGTGCAAAGAATGAGCCTGGAAAAAAACAGACTCCACAGATAGCCTGACTCGCGAGTTCACACGGGTTCTTCACTTACAGGGGTTCGCTCCATCCGCCACAATTAGCATTCGCAAAGAGGAGAGGTTGATGTCTCTCTGATCTCTGTGTGCTACTAATGCCCAATGCATATCCCTCGATTTCACACACGCCACTTTTGCTAAATAGAAAAATAGAAATAGGTTAGTATGTGCCACTGTCAGACCATTCCCTATTGAAAAAGAGGTCATGATGAGTAGTGGGGAAGCCTGAAGAATCATTTGTCACCCAGCCCCCATGAGCCACATAGGACCCACTTTTTTTGTTATTTTTGAGATGGAGTTTTGCTCATCACCCAGGCTACAGCGCAGTGGCACAATGTTAGCTGACTGTTACCTCCCTCTCCTGGGTTCAAGCAATTCTCCTGCCTCAACCTCCAGAGTAGTTGGGATTATAGGCGCCCGCCACCACGCCCAGCTAACTTTTATATTTTTAGTAGAGACAGGGTTTCACCATGGTGGCCAGGCTGGTCTTGAACTCCTGACCTCAGGTGACCCACCACCTCACCCTCCCAAAGTGCTGGGATTACAGGCATGAGCCACCCTGCCTGCTGAGACCCACCTTTGTACTGGCAGACCTTCTGGATCCAGGAGAGAGGATTCACCTTCATCAGCGAGTATGGGATGCTGATCACATGCATCATGTTCATGACACTCTGCAATCAATGAAGGAACACACAGGGTGAGCATGGAGGGGCATGCAGAGGAGCAGCTCTCAGCCAGCAGTGCAGACATGGGCCCCCAGAGGAGGAACGGTTCTCAGCAAATGCCATGAACACCAGGACGCGCAGGCCCCTGGAGGCTCTTTAGGGAGGGGATGGGAGGGACGGCCAGTACAGAGAGGCACGCAAAGCAGCAGCTCTCAGCAAGCGTCACGGACGCAGGCCACACAGGGCCCTGGAGGCTCCTTAAGGTTGGGACAGCAGGGATGGCAAGTACGAAGGGCATGGCAGAGCAGCAGCTCTCAGAGAGTGCCATGGACACCAGCCCACATGGGGCCCTGGAAAGGAGGAGGAGTGGCTCTCAGGGAACACCACGGACAACAGGCCACACAGTTCTGGAGGAGGAGTGGCTCTCAGGGAGTACCGAGGACAACAGGCCGCACAGGGCCCTGGAGGCTCGTTAGGGTGGGAGGGTAGGGAGGGGCAGGGATGGCTGGTCTCCATCAGGTGTGACATGGCCAAGTCTTGCTGTGATCGTGTAAAGGCATGTCTACGGAAAAGCGACTTCTCAAGGTCTCCCTTGAACACCACTGCTTTCCCTAAACTACACTGAGATAATTAAATAATTTAAGTCCAAATCCTTTTGAAGATGAAGCCTTTGGTGCAGGATCGTCATTTTCAATGGCCTTTCGTATCCTCAAAGCCTAATTCTTCCTAGTGTGATATGCTAACTCTCATTTCACAGAACCCATCCTGAGAATCACATGCTGCCCTGAAACATGGGGCTGGGGGAAGCTCACACTCTGGCTCCTGCCAGACCTTGACGCAGCACATCGGGATTCCTGGCAAAAATAAACTAGGAAACACTGGCTAGTACCTGCACACTGCTGCAC